>NW_027006540.1:0-2935 GCF_036934945.1 Oncorhynchus masou masou
GCTGCTGCTGCTGCTGCTGCTGCTGCCGCTGCCGCTGCTATATCGGCTGCCGCTGCTGCGCTGTGCCACTGCTGCTGCTGCTGCTGCTGCTGCTGCTGCGCTGCTGCTGCAACAGCTGCTAGCTGCTGCCGGCGGCGTGACGTGCTGCTGCTTAACTGCTGCTGCTGCTGCTGCTGCTAGCTGGCTGCAGCAGCTGCTGCTGCTGCTGCTGCTGCTGCAAGCTGCTGCTGCTGCTGCTGCCTGCTGCTGCTGCAGCGCTGCTGCTGCTACGCTGGCTGCTGCTGCTGCTGCTGCTGCAACAGCTGCAACAGCGCTGCGCTGCTGGCACGGCAGCAACAGCAGCTAACAGCGGCAGCAGCAACGGCGGCAACAGCGGCAGACAGCTGCAGCAACATGCAACAGCAACAGCAGCAGCAGCGGCATGACAGCGGCAACAGCAGCAGCAGCAGCAGCAGCTGCAACGGCAGCAGCAACAGCGGCAGCAGCAGCAGCAGCAACGCCAGCGGCAACAGCAACAGCAAGCAGCGACAGCAGCAGCAACAGCAACGGCAGCGGCAACAGCAGCAGCGACGCAGCAGCAACAGCAACAGCAGCAGCGGCATGCAGCAGCGGCAGCAACAGCAGCAGCAGCAGCAGCAACAGCAGCAGCAGCAGCGAGCAGCAGACAGCAGCAGCGGCAGCAGCAACAGCAGCAGCAGCAACAGCAGCAACAGCTTAACGGCAGCGGCTGCAGCAGCAGCAACAGCAACAGCAACAGCAGCGGCAGCAGCAACAGCAGCAACGGCAGCAGCAACAGCAACAGCGGCAGCAACAGCGGCAGCAGCAGCAGCAGCAGCAGCAGCAGCAGCAGCAACAGCGGCAGCAGCGGCAGCAGCAGCAGCAGCAGCAGCAGCGGCAGCAGCAGCAGCAGCGGCAACAGCAGCAGCAGCGGCAACAGCAGCAGCTGGCAACAGCGGCAACTGGCAGCAACAGCAGCGACAGCAGCAGCAGCAGCAGCAGCAACAGCAGCAGCGGCAGCAGCGGCAACAGCAGCAGCAGCGGCAGCAGCAGCAGCAGCAGCAGCGGCAACAGCGGCAACAACAGCAGCAGCAACAGCGGCAGCAGCAACAGCAGCAGCAGCAGCAGCAGCAGCGGCAGCAGCAGCAGCAGCGGCAGCAGCGGCAGCAGCGGCAGCAGCAACGGCAGCGGCAACAGCAGCAACAGCAACAGCGGCAGCAGCAGCAGCAGCAGCAGCAGCAGCAACAGCGGCAGCAGCGGCAGCGGCAGCGGCAACAGCGGCAGCAACAGCAGCAGCGGCGGCAACGAGCAACAGCAGCAGCAGCAGCAGCGGCAGCAACGCAGCAACAGCAGCAGCGACAGCAGCAGCAGACAGCAGCAGCAGCAGCGGCGGCAGCAACAGCAACAGCAGCAACAGCGGCAGCAACAGCAGCAGCAGCAACAGCAGCAACAGCAGCGGCAGCGGCAGCAGCAGCTGCTGCTAGCAACAGCAACAGCGCGAGCGGCAGCAGCAGCAGCAGCAACAGCGACGCTGGCGGCAGCGGCAGCAGCAGCAGCGGCAACAGCAGCAACAGCGGCAGCAACAGCAGCAGCAGCGGCAACGCTGCTGCAGCAACAGCAACAGCTGAGCAACAGCAGCAACGGCGAGCAGCAGCAACAGCAGCAGCAGCAGCAGCAGCGGCAGCAACAGCGGCAGCGGCGCAACAGCAGCAGCAGCAACGCGCAGCAACGGCAGCAGCAACAGCAGCAGCCGGCAGCTTAGCAGCAGCAGCGGCAGCAGCAGCAACAGCAGCAGCGGCAGCAACAACAGCAGCAGGCCAGCAGCAGCAACAGCTAGCGGCGGCAACAGCGGCAGCAGCGCATGACGGCAGCAGCAGCAGCAACAGCGGCAGCAACCAGCGGCGGCAGCAGCTGGCGAGCGACAGCGGCGACAGCAACAGCAGCAGCGATAGCAACAGCAGCAGCGGCTGCGGCAATGCTTGCAGCTGCGCCAGCAGCAGCGCTGCTAATGCAGCTGCTGCACCAGCAGCTAGCTGCTGCTGCTGCTACTGCAGCAGCTGCAACATGCTGCTGCTGCACAACGCTGCTGCTGCTGCTGACTGCTGCCGGACTACTGGCAACGCGGCTGCTGCTGCCAGCAGCTGCTGCGGCTGCAGCTGCTGGCATGCAATGCCGCCAGCATTGCTGCGCAGCAACTGCGGCTGCTGCTCTGCTGCTGCTGACTGCAACGGCTGCTGCCGCAATGCTGCTTAACACGCGTGTGCCGCTGCTGCTGCTGCAACTAGCAACGGCGTGCTGCAGCGACTGCTAGCTGCTGGACGGCTGGTACTGCTGCCGCTGCTGCTGCTGCAACAGCTGCTGCTGCTGCGACAGCTGTCTGCTGCCGTTTACTGCTGCTGGCGCCGCTGCTACTGCTGCCTCTACTGCTGCGGCTGGAACTACTAGCTGCTGCTGCTGCTGGCAGCGGCTGCTGCGCGCTGCGGCTTGCTGGCGCCAGCTACTGGACAGCTGCTACTGCTGCTGCGGCTACTGCTGCTAGCTGCGGCTGCTGCTGCTGCTGCTAACAGCAACAGCAGCTGCGATTGCCGCTGCTGCAGTCTGCTGCTGCCTTTATCTGCGGCTGCTGCTGCTGCTGCTGCTGCTGCTGCTTATGCTGCTGCTGCTGCTGCTGCAACTGCTGGCTTGCCCTGGCTGCTGCTGCTGCTGCTGCTGCTGCTGCTGCTGCGCAACTGCTGCAGCGTAACGCTGCTGCTAGCGGCAACGGCTGCTGCGGCTGCTGCTGCTGCAGCAGCAACAGCGGCAGCAGCAGCGGCAGCAGCAGCTAGCAGCAGCAGCAGCAGCGGCAAGCAGCAACGACAGCAACGGCAGCAGCAACAGCGGCGGCAACGGCAGCGACGCAGCAGCAGCAGCAGCAGCAGCAGCAGCGGCAGCGGCAGCA
>NW_027006541.1:0-2932 GCF_036934945.1 Oncorhynchus masou masou
AGGTCTGTGTCAGATGACAGGTGAGTGGGGTTGAATTTTGTATTTCTCTTTCTACAATTGTTTTCCATTCTGGGTCAAAGTTGGGGCCGTTGGAGCAGGAGTGCAGATTTTGTAGATGGGTTTTGAACAGTATGACCTTTTCTTCATTATTCTCTATGGGTCGACCTTGGGACCTTCGTATGGATATTGTGTTGCTCTTTCTGTTTCCATTAATAGTCCGTATTGTCTGCCAGAAGGTGCGTGGGTTGGAGTCTTTGTCAAGCTGTTTGTAGAATGTTGTCCATTTATTCTGCTTTTGCTTTTGCTTTTGGTGAGTTGTTGTTTCATGTGATCCTGGAGCCGCTCTCTTTCTGTTTTGGTCTCCATGTATTATCTCCTTGATTTTCTCTTAGATAAGGCAGAGGAGTTGATTTGGGAGATGTTGTTGTGGTGGCCCGATGGTGGCTAGAGGGATGATCTCTAAACCCTGTAGGTAACACAATATGTGACACGATTCAGAAACTAGCCGTTATGACGCAAGTCACGACTTCACAGGAGAGTCGTTTGAACGCATCAAGATGTGTTTTTGGGCAGAAATGCCTTCTGGAACATGTGAACTTTCATGTGCCTTATTATCAAACTTGTATGCCATCTGTAAATATGAATACAATTGTTAAATTACGGTTTTCTCAAAAGCGAAGTTTCCAAGTTGATCATCTTTCCAAGGAGAATTGCTTCCCCATTGTTTCCACAAATGCAGTGTATGATATACAATTCCTCTACTTTTATCCAATGTAAAAAACAGAAGTTCAAATCTGGCTAAATAAGACCGAATCCAGGTGAGGAGTCACATATATGATCTATACTTGTCACACAGGTTTCTCACTTATGGGAGGCACAAATTGTGACATGGGGGAGGGGAATGGACAGATATATGCAAATTAAATAATGTAGTATGGTAACACTTTTTTCTAACACCAATCGATATAACACATTAAGACACGGTCATAACCATGTCATAATATGTCACAACAGCTGAAGTAACCTGTAAATATATTTCTTGCATTTTCCTTCTCCGAATGGGCGCTTATTAGAATGCATGACTCTGTATTTGCGAAAGCTTAGCTTTATAAGGTCCGATAGAGACCCCATCCTTTAAGATGCTGCATTTACAATAGCATAGCTTCATAAGGTCTAACCGCCGTCATTGAAAATAAGAATTTGTTCTTAATTGACTTGCCTAGTTAAATAAAGGTAAAATAAAAAAATAAAAGTTAACATTAGCTAATTCAGCACTTGACTCTAGCTAGCCTACCATAGCTAGCTAGTTGTTGTTATGGGTTTTTATTACGTTTAATACATAAGCCTCTTTCTATAATTGTTTGTACATTTAGCACTGTATACACCGTATAGAGTGAATCAGATGTACTGTTGTTGCCTCAGCAAGGCATGGTTGTATTTAGTAGTTTTGCAAAACACCATCTTTAGTGACAGGGTAGCTAACATTAGCTAAAGAAGCACTAACTAGATGGTAGCGAACATTAGCTAAAGAAACACTAACTCGATGGTAGCTAACTGTTAGCGAGCTAGCTTGGTAGCGACATGAACAGTTTAGAACTAGCTTTAGCTATTTTATGAAAATGGGATCATCATGTATTTGAGAATCTGTGAAAGTGTTTTGCTGTTTCCATAATGTATTTGGTATGCAGTTTTAGTTTTCAGCTTCCTTTAGTGGTGTCACTGCCTTGTAGCATACTCTATTCGGATTTCTGTTCTTCACTTGTATATTTCAGAGAATGTAATGCATCTGCTGCATTCAGGACTGAAAGTGAAGACCTTGAGGGAGGCTGCAGAAACAAACGTCAAAATGAAAGGACAACTTCTTGGCATGGTGAAAAAACTAAATTGTTGAAATGAATTATTTTACAGTCATGTTTTTTTTCCATCATATTTTGTATAACTTGTAGAAAATACACTTCATGACACTGTCAAGAAGCATTATGACCATCCTGTGTCACTTTACTTGGACTAAGAAAATACACTTCATGAAGCATTATGACCATCCTGTGTCACTTTACTTGGACTAAGAAAATACACTTCATGAAGCATTATGACCATCCTGTGTCACTTTACTTGGACTAAGAAAATACACTTCATGAAGCATTATGACCATCCTGTGTCACTTCACTTGGACTAAGAAAATACACTTTATGACACTGTCAAGAAGCATTATGACATCATAATCATATCAGCCAGGTATGCCTATCACAAACATGACCTATGCCAGTCCTGAAATCTGCTCCATCATTCATCCCAGTTATTGGCAACAGAGAACTGGAGTAGGTTGGAGTAGGTTCATGTCGGACATAAATGTGTGCGCAATTACAATGACAATGCAATATGGTCTATTTCATAAAAGATTATATAACATAAACATAAACTGTTCACAGGTAGGCTATGGTGTAATGGAATGGTTGGCCTTGCGTGGTAGGTTTCGTTGGTTATGTAGGCGTCATGGAGATGGCATAACCAGCCATAAAATAACACAACAAATGTCACAGGTCTACTGTACATATGTGCCATGACAGTGTTTTGCCCATATTATGGCAGGTTATGACAAGTTATGTCAGCTGCTATGTCATATTATGGTTATGTCATGGTTATTACCTTGCCATAATGAGTTATGTCTCTAGGTGTCAAATAAAGTGTTCCAAACACATAGTTTTGTTGGCACACATTACAGGAGTGATTATTATAGTGGTTTTAGGCACACATTACTGGAGTAATTATTATAGTGCTTTTAGGCACACATTACTGGAGTGATTATTATAGTGGGTTAAGGCACACATTACTGGAGTGATTATTATAGTGTTTTTAGGCACACATTACTGGAGTGATGTATTATAGTGTTTTAAGGCACACATTACTGGAGTGATTATTATAGTGGTTTTTA
>NW_027006542.1:0-2931 GCF_036934945.1 Oncorhynchus masou masou
TCAGTATCATAACGATACCTGGTCTACTGTCTCAGTATCATAACCACACCTGGTCTACTGTCTCAGTATCATAACCACACCTGGTCTACTGTCCCAGTATCATAACCACACCTGGTCTACTGTCCCAGTATCATAACCACACCTGGTCTACTGTCCCAGTATCATAACCACTGGTCTACTGTCTCAGTATCATAACCACCTGGTCTACTGTCCCAGTATCATAACCACACCTGGTCTACTGTCCCAGTATCATAACCACACCTGGTCTACTGTCTCAGTATCATAACCACACCTGGTCTACTGTCACAGTATCATAACCACACCTGGTCTACTGTCCCAGTATCATAACCACACCTGGTCTGTCCCAGTATCATAACCACACCTGGTCTACTGTCTCAGTATCATAACCACACCTGGTCTACTGTCTCAGTATCATAACCACACCTGGTCTACTGTCGCAGTATTATAACCATACCTGGTCTACTGTCTCAGTATCATAACCACACCTGGTCTACTGTCTCAGTATCATAACCACACCTGGTCTACTGTCCCAGTATCATAACCATACCTGTTATAGGTCTACTGTCTCAGTATCATAACCACACCTGGTCTACTGTCCCAGTATCATAACCACACCTGGTCTACTGTCTCAGTATCATAACCACACCTGGTCTACTGTCCCAGTATCATAACCACACCTGGTCTAATGTCCCAGTATCATAACCACACCTGGTCTACTGTCCCAGTATCATAACCACACCTGGTCTACTGTCCCAGTATCATAACCACACCTGGTCTACTGTCTCAGTATCACAACCACACCTGGTCTACTGTCTCAGTATCATAACCATACCTGGTCTACTGTCTCAGTATCATAACCACACCTGGTCTACTGTCCCAGTATCATAACCACACCTGGTCTACTGTCCCAGTATCACAACCACACCTGGTCTACTGTCCCAGTATCACAACCATACCTGGTCTACTGTCCCAGTATCATAACCACACCTGTTATAGGTCTACTGTCTCAGTATCACAACCACACCTGGTCTACTGTCTCAGTATCACAACCACACCTGTTATAGGTCTACTGTCCGTATCATAGCCACACCTGGTCCTACTGTCCCAGTATCATAACCACACCTGGTCTAGTATCATAACCACACCTGGTACTGTCTCAGTATCATAACCACACCTGGTCTACTGTCTCAGTATCATAACCACACCTGGTCTACTGTCCCAGTATCATAACCACACCTGGTCTATTGTCCCAGTATCATAACCACACCTGGTCTACTGTCCCAGTATCATAACCACACCTGGTCTACTGTCCCAGTATCATAACAGTATCATACCTGGTCTACTGTCTCAGTATCATAACCACACCTGGTCTACTGTCCCAGTATCATAACCACACCTGGTCTACTGTCCCAGTATCATAACCACACCTGGTCTATTGTCCCAGTATCATACCTGGTCTACTGTCCCAGTATTAATCATAACCACCTGGTCTACTGTCCCAGTATCATAACCATACCTGGTCTACTGTCTCAGTATCATAACCACACCTGGTCTACTGTCCCAGTATCATAACCACACCTGGTCTACTGTCCCAGTATCATAACCACACCTGGTCTACTGTCTCAGTATCATAACCACACCTGGTCTACTGTCTCAGTATCATAACCACACCTGGTCTACTGTCTCAGTATCATAACCACACCTGGTCTACTGTCTCAGTATCATAACCACACCTGGTCTACTGTCCCAGTATCATAACCACACCTGGTCTACTGTCCCAGTATCATAACCACACCTGGTCTATTGTCCCAGTATCATAACCACACCTGTTATAGGTCTACTGTCCCAGTATCATAACCACACCTGGTCTACTGTCCCAGTATCATAACCATACCTCAGACTGAGTCCTGTCCCCGTTATCCAGTCAGACTGAGTCCTGGCCCCGTTATCCAGTCAGACTGAGTCCTGGCCCCGTTATCCAGTCAGACTGAGTCCTGGCCCCGTTATCCAGTCAGTCTGAGTCCTGTCCCCGTTATCCAGTCAGTCTGAGTCCCCGTTATCCAGTCAGACTGAGTCCTGTCCCCGTTATCCAGTCAGACTGAGTCCTGTCCCCGTTATCCAGTCAGACTGAGTCCTGTCCCCGTTATCCAGTCAGACTGAGTCCTGGCCCCGTTATCCAGTCAGACTGAGTCCTGGCCCCGTTATCCAGTCCGTCTGAGTCCTGGCCCCGTTATCCAGTCAGTCTGAGTCCTGTCCCCGTTATCCAGTCAGTCTGAGTCCTGTCCCCGTTATCCAGTCAGTCTGAGTCCTGGCCCCGTTATCCAGTCAGTCTGAGTCCTGGCCCCGTTATCCAGTCAGTCTGAGTCCTGTCCCCGTTATCCAGTCAGACTGAGTCCTGGCCCCGTTATCCAGTCAGACTGAGTCCTGTCCCCGTTATCCAGTCCGTCTGAGTCCTGTCCCCGTTATCCAGTCAGACTGAGTCCTGTCCCCGTTATCCAGTCAGTCTGAGTCCAGGCCCCGTTATCCAGTCAGTCTGAGTCCTGTCCCCGTTATCCAGTCAGTCTGAGTCCTGTCCCCGTTATCCAGTCAGTCTGAGTCCTGTCCCCGTTATCCAGTCAGACTGAGTCCTGTCCCCGTTATCCAGTCAGACTGAGTCCTGTCCCCGTTATCCAGTCAGTCTGAGTCCAGGCCCCGTTATCCAGTCAGTCTGAGTCCTGTCCCCGTTATCCAGTCAGTCTGAGTCCTGGCCCCGTTATCCAGTCAGACTGAGTCCTGGCCCCGTTATCCAGTCAGACTGAGTCCTGGCCCCGTTATCCAGTCAGTCTGAGTCCTGTCCCCGTTATCCAGTCAGACTGAGTCCTGGCCCCGTTATCCAGTCAGACTGAGTCCTGTCCCCGTTATCCAGTCCGT
>NW_027006543.1:0-2930 GCF_036934945.1 Oncorhynchus masou masou
CTCTCCTTCACTGCAGCCGAGGTGAGTAAAACATTTAAAAGTGTTAACCCTCGCAAGGCTGCAGGCCCAGACGGCATCTCCAGCCGCGCCCTCAGAGCATGCGCAGACCAGCTGGCTGGTGTGTTTACGGACATATTCAATCAATCCTTATCCCAGTCTGGTGTTCCCACATGCTTCAAGAGGGCCATCATTGTTCCTGTTCCCAAGAAAGCTAAGGTAACTGAGCTAAACGACTACCGCCCCGTAGCACTCACTTCCGTCATCATGAAGTGCTTTGAGAGACTAGTCAAGGACCATATCACCTCCACCCTACCTGACACCCTAGACCCACTCCAATTTGCTTATCGCCCAAATAGGTCCACAGACAATGCAATCTCAACCACACTGCACACTTCCCTAACCCATCTGGACAAGAGGAATACCTATGTGAGAATGCTGTTCATCGACTATAGCTCAGCATTTAACACCATAGTACCCTCCAAACTCGTCATCAAGCTCGAGACCCTGGGTCTCGACCCCGCCCTGTCCAACTGGGTACTGGACTTCCTGACGGGCTGCCCCCAGGTGGTGAGGGTAGGTAACAACATCTCCACCCCGCTGATCCTCAACACTGGGTCCCCACAAGGGTGCGTTCTGAGCCCTCAACTGTAATCCCTGTTCACCCATGACTGCGTGGCCACGCACGCCTCCAACTAAATCATCAAGTTTGCGGACGACAAAACAGTGGTAGGCTTGATTACCAACAACGACGAGATGGCCTACAGGGAGGCGGTGAGGGCCCTCGGAGTGTGGTGTCAGGAAAATAACCTCACACTCAACGTCAACAAGACTAAGGAGTTGATTGTGAACTTCAGGAAACAGCAGAGGGAACACCTCACTATCCACATCGATGGGACAGTAGTGGAGAGGGTAGTAAGTTTTAAGTTCCTCGGCGTACACATCACAGACAAACTGAATTGGTCCACCCACACAGACAGCATCGTGAAGAAGGTGCAGCAGCGCCTCTTCATCCTCAGGAGGCTGAAGAAATTCGGCTTGTCACCAAAAGCACACAAACTTCTACAGATGCACAATCGAGAGCATCCTGTCGGGCTGGATCACCGCCTGGTACGGCAACTGCTCCGCCCTCAACCGTAAGGCTCTCCAGAGGGTATTGAGGTCTGCACAACGCATCACCGGGGGCAAACTACCTGCCCTCCAGGACACCTACACCACCCGATGTCACAGGAAGGCCATAAAGATCATCAAGGACAACAACCACCCGAGCCACTGCCTGTTCACCCCGCTATCATCCAGAAGGCGAGGTCAGCACAGGTGCATCAAAGCTGGGACCGAGAGACTGAAAAACAGCTTCTATCTCAAAGCCATCAGACTGTTAAACAGCCACCACTAACATTGAGTGGCTGCTGCCAACACACTGACTCAACTCCAGCCACTTTAATAATGGGAATTGATGGGAATTTATGTAAAATATATCACTAGCCACTTTAAACAACTCTACTTAATATAATGTTTACATACCCTACATAATTCATCTCATATGTATACGTATATACTGGACTCTATATAATCTACTGCATCTTTATGTAATACATGTATCACTAGCCACTTTAAACTATGCCACTTTGTTTACATACTCATCTCATATGTATATACTGTACTCGATACCATCTACTACATCTTGCCTATGCCGCTCTGTACCATCACTCATTCATATATCTTTATGTACATATTCTTTATCCCTTTACACTTGTGTGTATAAGGTAGTAGTTTTGGAATTGTTAGTTAGATTACTCGTTGGTTATTACTGCATTGTCGGAACTAGAAGCACAAGCATTTCGCTACACTCGCATTAACATCTGCTAACCATGTGTATGTGACAAATACATTTGATTTGATTTTGATGATTAGGCAGACACCTCACCCAGAGCTCCCTGTTGCACACATGTGGTTGTATATAGCATTTCCTGAGTTTTCCCAGCATTCCCAGCAGTGGTCAGCAGAGGCAGACAGGGCTTTTTGTCAACAGAAGGCTCTGTTTACCTCGGCTCCCGTGCTGGCTCATCCTGATCCATCCTTAGCGTTCAAGAGTTGAGGTGGATGCGTCCGAGGCTGGGATAGGGGCTGTGCTGTCTCAGTGCTCGGGTATGCCATCCCACTCCCATAATTCCAGCTTCTTGCCTACAGTGGCACCTGTGGTATGGGAGGTGGATGCGGACATCGAGCGGGCGTCACGTGCAGAGCCCACTCCCCACAGTGTCCAGTTGGGCATCTGTATGTTCCGTTTGATGTCCGCGATTGTTTGATCTGTCGGGCCCACCGTCACCTCCTCTTGGTCATCCTGGCATCTGGGTCGGACAGTGTGCTGTCTTGCTGGGAAGCCCACGTGTGGCCCAGGGGTGAGGGTTATACGTCGCGTGCTCAGGCAGCTGCGTGCAAGGCACACCTAGACACCCAGCCCAGAGGGAAATTACAGCCTCTTCCCATTCCACACAGCCATGCGTCACGCCTATCGGTGGATTGCGTGACGGATCTTCCCCCGTCATGCTAGGGCAACACGATCCTAGTCGTTGTGGATCAGTTTTTTTCTTAAGTCCTGCACCTGCCTCTTCCTTTCGCCACGGTCTCCTACGGCTCTACAGACTGCGGAGGCCCTGTTCACCACGTATTCCGGGGCACCACGGGATGCCTGAGGATATAGTTTCCTTGACCGGGGTCCCCAATTCACGCCTAAAGTCTGGAGGGCGTTTATGGAACGCCTGTGGGGTTCCCGGCTAGCCTCACTCTCAGGCTTTCAACCCGAGGTAACGGGCAGTGGAGAGAGTGAACCAGGATGTGGGTAGGTTTCTGCGAGGTCCTATTGCCAGTGACCGGCCAGGGGAGTGGTTTGTTTTCATCCCGGGTGGAGATGGCCCACAACTCCCTTTGTC
>NW_027006544.1:0-2927 GCF_036934945.1 Oncorhynchus masou masou
TTAAAAAAAAATCAAATCAAATGTATTTGTCACATACACATGGTTAGCAGATGTTAATGCGAGTGTAGCGAAATGCTTGTGCTTCTAGTTCCGACAATGCAGTAATAACCAACAAGTAATCTAACTAACAATTCCTAAACTACTGTCTTATACACAGTGTAAGGGGATAAAGAATATGTACATAAGGATATATGAATGAGTGATGGTACAGAGCAGCATAGGCAAGATACAGTAGATGGTATCGAGTACAGTATATACATATGAGATGAGTATGTAAACAAAGTGGCATAGTTAAAGTGGCTAGTGATACATGTATTACATAAGGATGCAGTCGATGATATAGAGTACAGTATATATGTATGCATATGAGATTAATAATGTAGGGTAAGTAACATTATATAAGGTAGCATTGTTTAAAGTGGCTAGTGATATATTTACATCATTTCCCATCAATTCCCATTATTAAAGTGGCTGGAGTTGAGTCAGTGTCAGTGTGTTGGCAGCAGCCACTCAATGTTAGTGGTGGCTGTTTAACAGTCTGATGGCCTTGAGATAGAAGCTGTTTTTCAGTCTCTCGGTCCCAGCTTTGATGCACCTGTACTGACCTCACCTTCTGGATGATAGCGGGGTGAACAGGCAGTGGCTCGGGTGGTTGATGTCCTTGATGATCTTTATGGCCTTCCTGTAACATCGGGTGGTGTAGGTGTCCTGGAGGGCAGGTAGTTTGCCCCCGGTGATGCGTTGTGCAGACCTCACTACCCTCTGGAGAGCCTTACGGTTGAGGGCGGAGCAGTTGCCGTACCAGGCGGTGATACAGCCCGCCAGGATGCTCTCGATTGTGCATCTGTAGAAGTTTGTGAGTGCTTTTGGTGACAAGCCGAATTTCTTCAGCCTCCTGAGGTTGAAGAGGCGCTGCTGCGCCTTCTTCACGATGCTGTCTGTGTGCGTGGACCAATTCAGTTTGTCTGTGATGTGTATGCCGAGGAACTTAAAACTTGCTACTCTCTCCACTACTGTTCCATCGATGTGGATAGGGGGTGTTCCCTCTGCTGTTTCCTGAAGTCCACAATCATCTCCTTAGTTTTGTTGACGTTGAGTGTGAGGTTATTTTCCTGACACCACACTCCGAGGGCCCTCACCTCCTCCCTGTAGGCCGTCTCGTCGTTGTTGGTAATGAAGCCTACCACTGTTGTGTCGTCCGCAAACTTGATGATTGAGTTGGAGGCGTGCGTGGCCACGCAGTCGTGGGTGAACAGGGAGTACAGGAGAGGGCTCAGAACGCACCCTTGTGGGGCCCCAGTGTTGAGGATCAGCGGGGAGGAGATGTTGTTACCTACCCTCACCACCTGGGGGCGGCCCGTCAGGAAGTCCAGTACCCAGTTGCACAGGGCGGGGTCGAGACCCAGGGTCTCGAGCTTGATGACGAGCTTGGAGGGTACTATGGTGTTGAATGCCGAGCTGTAGTCGATGAACAGCATTCTCACATAGGTATTCCTCTTGTCCAGATGGGTTAGGGCAGTGTGCAGTGTGGTTGAGATTGCATCGTCTGTGGACCTATTTGAGCGGTAAGCAAATTGGAGTGGGTCTAGGGTGACAGGTAGGGTGGAGGTGATATGGTCCTTGACTAGTCTCTCAAAGCACTTCATGATGACGGAAGTGAGTGCTACGGGGCGGTAGTCATTTAGCTCAGTTACCTTAGCTTTCTTGGGAACAGGAACAATGGTGGCCCTCTTGAAGCATGTGGGAACAGCAGACTGATATAGGGATTGGTTGAATATGTCCGTAAACACACCAGCCAGCTGGTCTGCGCATGCTCTGAGGGCGCTGCTGGGGATGCCGTCTGGGCCTGCAGCCTTGCGAGGGTTAACACGTTTAAATGTTTTACTCACCTTGGCTGCAGTGAAGGAGAGACCGCATTTTTCCGTTGCAGGCAGTGTCAGTGGCACTGTATTGACCTCAAAGCGGGGAAAAAAGTTATTTAGTCTGCCTGGGAGCAAGACATCTAGTCCGTGACTGGGCTGGATTTCTTCCTGTAGTCCGTGATTGTCTGTAGACCCTGCCACATGCCTCTTGTGTCTGAGCCGTTGAATTGGATTCTACTTTGTCTCTGTACTGACAGCTTAGCTTGTTTGATAGCCTTACGGAGGAATAGCTGCATTGTTTGTATTCAGTCATGTTACCAGACACCTTGCCCTGATTGAAAGCAGTGGTTCGCGCTTTCAGTTTCACACGAATGCTGCCATCAATCCAAGGTTTCTGGATGGGAATGTTTAATCGTTGCTATGGGAACGTCATCTTCAACACGTTCTAATGAACTCGCACACCAGATCCAGCGTATTCGTCAATGTTGTTATTTGACGCAATACAGGCAATATCACATGTCAATACGTTAGGACGTAAAGCAGATCGCGCTCTTCATTTCACCTGCTGACATGATTTTGCATTGAGCTGACCGTAGTTCCCCAGAACAGTTAGCCAGCTGTCTATTTGATTTAGCTTGCTAGTTAGCTAGAGTAAGTGGCTGAATTAATAAGGAGACGGGGCATCATATAGTGTTAGCTTTCTGCCGTGTTTGAGAAGTCAAAGCTCTTTGGATGAGTTCGCCATGGCAGCTGTACAGATATCTTGATTTCCTAGAGTTCACCCCCTCTCCTCGTTCCCTCAATCTGCTCCTCCCCCATCTTCTCTGAGCAGAGCAGGCATGTCGTTGCCCTACTGTCACGTTGTGTAATGATAGAAGACAGGCGCAGGAATACAAAAATAGGGGCTTTTATTTCTCTACCCAAAATAGCGTACATCATAAATAATGACGGGACGAATCCCAAAACGTGCGTGTGTATATACAGTTGAAGATGGAAGTTTACATACTCCTTAGCCAAATACATTTAAACTCTGTTTTTTTGTGTGTTTTTTTTACAATTCCTGAC
>NW_027006545.1:0-2927 GCF_036934945.1 Oncorhynchus masou masou
GCACAGTCTGGACACTATGGTGATGCCATTGTTTGTGTTGATTTCAGAATGTCCATTTGGTCATGTTTTCTCACTTTTGCAAAGTCACTGTGCATTTGCCATATGGTTAACTGGGCAGTCACCATCACCAATTTGTCATGCCATAAAAATCATGCAGGAATGCCAAATTGACTGGCCCGATGACCTCAGGATGGCTGGGCAGTGATTCTGGTACCTCTCCATCGCTCGTTTGGGTTGATTTCAGAATGTCGCTTTTGGTGATGGTACCTCACTGTTAAAACATATTGCAAATGTTCCTTACTTTTGCAAAGTCACTGAAAATTTTTGCAGGAATGCCAAATTGACTGGCCCGATGACCTCGGGATGGCTGGGCAGTGATACTGGTACCTCTCCATGGCTCGTTTGGGTTGATTTCAGAATGTCGCTTTTGGTGATGGTACCTCACTGTTAAAACATATTGCAAATGTTCCTTACTTTTGCAAAGTCACTGAAAATTTGTGCAGGAATGCCAAATTGACTGGCCCGATGAACTCGGGATGGCTTGGCAGTGATTCTGGTACCTCTCCATCACTCGTTAGGGTTGATTTCCAGAATGTCCATTTGGTCATGTTTTCTCCCCTTTGCAAAGTCACTGTGCATTTGCCATATGGTTAACTAGGCAGTGCACCATCACCAATTTGTCATGCCATAAAAATCATGCAGGAATGCCAAATTGACTGAGCCCCGATGACATAGGGATGGCTGGGCAGTGATTTTGGTACCTCTCCAAAAACCAGCTCGTTTGGGTTGATTTCAGAATGTGGCCTTTGGTGATGGTACCTCACAGCAAACATATTGCAAATGTTCCTTACTTTTACAAAGTCTACTGAAAATTTGTGCAGAATGCCAAATTGACGGCCCGATGAACTCAGGATGGCTTGGCAGTGATTCTGGTACCTCTCCATCACTCGTTAGGGTTGATTCCAGAATGTCCATTTGGTGATTTTTCTCACTCTTTCAAAGTCACTGGACATTTGCCATATGGTTAACTGGGCATTCACCATCACCAATTTGTCATGCCATAAAAATCATGCAACAATGCCAAATTGACTGGCCCGATGACCTCGGGATGTCTGGGCAGTGATACTGGTACCTCTCCATCGCTCGTTTGGGTTGATTTCAGAATGTCGCTTTTGGTAATGGTACCTCACCGCTTAAACATATTGCTAATGGACAAAGAGTCACCTGCAAGTCTGCAAATCATCAGTCAATTTGATATCATTCTGACACCAAACTGATACAAACTGACACCAAACCCACTTTTCCCAACTCATTTAGGAGCCAAGTATAACATACTTCCAGAGCTGGCCAAAATTCACAAGGCCTTCGGTACAAAACATTAAAAAACCATAAAAAACACATAGTTACTTTCTAGCTGCGGGGCCAGTTCGGACATTATGTGTAGTCCTATGTGAGGCGACCCCGAATCCCGAGTTTTCGGAGCGATAGGTCATTTGGTGTCGAGTAAAAGCCTAATTGGTGCTGAAAATCCACTTTTTCAATGCCTTGCTACGGGGTCCATGAATGAGCTATCGGACCGAGATGTTGGGTTCTGTCTCTATGGGCCGAGACGGTCGCAATGCACCTAGTCTTGTGTCTCTGGGACATTTCTAAATGTCGCCATTTTCGTAATGGTCAAAATGAATTGAAGTCATTGCAAATGTTCGACGCTGTTTCTCGGTCCGAGAACCTCCTAGAGCGCCGTAACTCACCACGCACTATCTACCTGAGGTCTAGAACAGGATTCTAAAGTTTCGAACTCTAGGTCTGACGGTTCTTTTTTAGCTCGAACAAAGCTAACTATTGGAGGCACTGTCAGTCTCTACACACCCCAATACGTCCCTCCATTCAAGTTGTGTATCTGTGTGATTTATTTTTCCTTTGAATTTTTATAGGAAAAATGACTGATTTACAGTTCATGGGGGTTGTCTAATCACCATATGAGTTTTGGACAGATCTGATTTTTTACCCTTCCAAACAGCCCTGAGTCACCAATTTGGCACTTCCGGTTGATCTACACATGTGTGACTGACATAGAAACCTAAAGGTTTTAAGTCTTTAAGTTGAGAATTGACTAGTCCACACCAGGGTTGAATAATGCAGAGGCCTCGGCACCTTTGAGGTGATGTACATCCAAATACCTTTTGGGTCAATTTAACCACTTCCGGTTGCTCCAGGAAGCTTAGAATCGACACAGGTAGACCTCATAGTGGTCTGATGGAATGTCATAGAAGACAGGTTCATACAGCATTCATAACCCATAAGACCCCAGGTTGTATTTAGGGAGCAGGCAATGTATTCCTATGGGGAGAGAAGTCAATGCACACTGTTTTTTTGTAAACACCTTCTTTTAACTGTGAAAGGTTAATGCCACACAGTCAAGGTTAGGCTTGCACAGATCGGGAGGACCTTAGGAACAGTCCTGTGTTTGAATTGTCCTTCTAAACCTAACGGTTCCGCCGCTGTCACCCAAAATCCAATGACATTGTGGTGCAGGCATCATTGTGGGCCTATTTTTTCTCATGGTCGCTGCGCTCAGACCGAGCGAGCTACGGTCAGCGGGGCACCTCGTTGGACTCCACGGCCTTGGGATTATGTTTATGCCATTGCCTGCTCTCTCTGTGTCTTTAAACACCACGCTTTGTCACTCCATCCTTGCTGTGTGTGTGTGCTGAGAGCTTTTCTTTGACATCTGTTGGGAAAAATGACTGATTTACAGTTCATAGGAGTTGTCTAATCACACATATGAAGTTTTGGACAGATCTGATTTTTTTAACCCTTCCAAACAGCCCCTGAGACACCAATTGTGGCACTTCGGTTGGCACAGGAAGCTATAAATACACACATGTCTTGACTGACATAGAAACCTAGAATCCTGAGTTTGTGTG
>NW_027006546.1:0-2926 GCF_036934945.1 Oncorhynchus masou masou
CATTGGAGATTGATGGTCTTTTTAATCCACTATCCAGAGTCAGGAACAGATGAAGTTAGGTCTGCTACTGTTCAGTGATTAAATATGATTTATGGTGATGGGAAATAATAAAAAACACTCAACTTCATCTAGTAATAGTTTTCCTTTGTTATTTATTCCAAGGTGTGTCTTTAACTTGTAAATGTATTGTGTGGAGGTGAGCTAGTGGTGTGGCTGATAGAATAGAATGAAAAGGGAGGAGGGGAGGAAGAGGGGAGGAGTGAAGGGCTGTTCAAGAAACCAGATGAGGAAGAGGAAGATGTTCAGGGGAATTACTGTCTCTGTTCCAAATGGTTCCCTATTCCCTACGTAGTGCACTACGGTGCTTCTGACCAGGTCTAAAGTAGTGTTCTACGTAGGGGAATAGGGTGTAGATATATTACAATATCATGCTTTAGTGTTTGGCACAAAAATATATTAGATCTCCACCCCCCACTTCCTGTCTGTCATCCCCCAGTTCTGTTAAGACTTCCTCTCATTGAACTGGGCCTCATTCTAAATGGTCACTTTGTATTGATAGTCCATACTGGTCTTAACTATGGTTCTACATACAGTACCTGTATTGATGAGGGCCTCATCATCTGGCAGTAAAACCCTATGGACCTGAAAGGGACTGCAGTGTGCTCCAGTCTCCCAGCAGGGCAGTAAAGCCCTATGGACCTAGAAAGGGGCTGCAGTGTGCTCCAGTCTCCAGCAGGGGGCAGTAAACCCTATGGACCTGAAAGGGGCTGCAGTGTGCTCCAGTCTCCAGCAGGGGGCAGTAAACCCCTATGGACCTGAAAGGGACTGCAGTGTGCTCCAGTCTCCAGCAGGGGGCAGTAAACCCTATGGACCTGAAAGGGACTGCAGTGTGCTCCAGTCTCCAGCAGGGGGCAGTAAACCCCTATGGACCTGAAAGGGACTGCAGTGTGCTCCAGTCTCCAGCAGGGGGCAGTAATCCCTATGGACCTGAAAGGGACTGCAGTGTGCTCCAGTCTCCAGCAGGGGGCAGTAAACCCCTATGGACCTGAAAGGGACTGCAGTGTGCTCCAGTCTCCAACATGATTCAAAAACATGATAAATCAAAAATAAACTAATTTGAATAACCAATCAACTTATCTCATAAAGCAATGGTTAAATAGATTACATTTTATAATTAAATCCCACCTGTTTCTATCATTTCTTGTGAGATTGTTCTGGTCTCACCAGAAAGTAAGGATAAATCCCACAGTATCAACCCCACTAATGCATATTCGTAACCAGTAAATTGTGTGTGTGTGTGCTGGTGAACCGTAGGTCAAAAACACACCTGAACAAGGCCTCACTTATCTGGAAGTCTGTTTGCAGTCCTTTACTGATTCACTTCCTCCAACACAGCCAAGCGGTAACAACAGGATTTTTGCCTATCTGAGAAGTCCCTAATTGATTCACTTCCTCGGCACAATAGGCAGTAAACAAATGTATTTTTGCCTGTCTGATCAGTCCCCTATCGATACATTTCCTAGACACTATAGGGCAGCAACCAAAGGTCTTTTATTTAATTCTATTCCACCATGCAGATGGACAGTTGCCACTTCAAACTGGACGGAACAGAACAGTCAACAGGACAGATGAATGAGATGGAATCAATGCCCCAGATGAATTGAATGACTCTCCTGACTGATTCTATAAGATGAATGGGTTGAGTTTGGGGACAACTCCCTGAAAGGTTGCAACATCAAATCCCCGAGCTGACAAGGCAAAAATCTGTCGTTCTGCCCCTGAACAAGGTAGTTAACCCACTGTTCCCCAGTAGGCCGTCATTGTAAATAAGAATTTGTTCTTAACTGACTTGTCTAGTTAAATAAAAACAGCTTACCTCTCATCTAGGTGGCCACCTGTTTGCTCAATTCATCCAGAAAGACCCGTCTGCAGTCATAGAGTTCTCCACCATTTGCTGGTCCCTTGTAGCCACTCCTGGCAAGCTCGCCATTTTTGTTGTGGAAATATTTGCTCAATTATATTTCTCAGATACCAGAACTTGTGAATTCAAATAGACTTTATTACAAAGTAACAAGCTGGGCCATGGACCAACTGCCGGACTCAGTCTCAGTCCTTTTATACAGTTTCATGCTTATAGAGGTGTCATCGTCCCTCCACTTTATGCTAATAACCAGATCCCCTCGGCTTTACTCCACCATTGTTTCCAAATCTAAGTTCTTTCCTCTAGGCGGGGTTCCCCTCCCCTCTAGTTCCTTGGATCTATTATATTGGTGGCGCACCTATACATTATTTCCAGGAAATAATAAGTACAGATTACTATAGGAAATTATAAGATTGCTACATGCCATTATCAGACTATAATATTACTATGGGCCATTATAGGATGAAGTACAGATCCCTATAGTTCATTATAGAATTATACCAATAAGTACAGATAACTATAGTTCACTATATAATTATACCATTAAGTACAGATAACTATAGTTCACTATATAATTATACCAATAAGTACAGATAACTATAGTTCATTATATAATTTTACCTATAAGTACAGATAACAATAGTTCATTATAGAATTTTACCAATAAGTACAGATCACTATAGTTCACTATATAATTATACCAATAAGTACAGATCACTATAGTTCACTATATAATTATACCAATAAGTACAGATCACTATAGTTCATTATAGAATTATACCAATAAGTACAGATAACTATAGTTCACTATATAATTATACCATTAAGTACAGATAACTATAGTTCACTATATAATTATACCATTAAGTACAGATAACTATAGTTCATTATAGAATTATACCTATAAGTACAGATAACTATAGTTCACTATAATTATACCAATAACTACAGATAACTATAGTTCACTATATAATTATACCAATAAGTACAGATAACTATAGTTCA
>NW_027006547.1:0-2926 GCF_036934945.1 Oncorhynchus masou masou
CTATCAGTCTGACAGTAGGTCCACTTACTACAGGTACATCCATGTAAACTCCATCAGCCTGACAGTAGGTCCACTTACTACAGGTACATCCATGTAAACTCCATCAGCCTGACAGTAGGTCCACTTACTACAGGTACATCCATGTAAACTCCATCAGTCTGACAGTAGGTCCACTTACTACAGGTACATCCATGTAAACTCCATCAGCCTGACAGTAGGTCCACCTACTACAGGTACATCCATGTAAGCCGTAGAAAAATGCATATTGAATTTCTCAATTATCGTGGATTTATCGGTGGTGATTGTGTTTCCTAGCCTCAGTGCAGTGGGCAGCTGGGAGGAGGTGCTCTTATTCTCCATGGACTTTACAGTGTCCCAGAACTTTGAGTTTGTGCTACAGGATGCACATTTCTGTTTGAAAAAGCTAGCCTTTGCTTTCCTGACTGTATATTGGTTCCTGTCTTCCCTGAAAAGCTGCATATCGCGGGGGCTATTTGATGCTAATTTAATACGCCACGGGATGTTTTTGTGCTGGTCAAGTCAGGAGTGAACCAGGGGCTATATCTGTTCCTGGTTCTACATTTTTTGAACGGGGCATGCTTATTTAATTAAGATGGTGAGGAAAGCACTTTTAAAGAACAACCAGGCATCCTCTACTGACAGGATGAGTTCAATATCTTCCAGGATATCCGGGACAGGTCGATTAGAATGTCCTGCTCGCTGAAGTCTTTTAGGGAGCATTTGACAGTGATGAGGGGTGGTCGTTTGACTGTGAACCCATTACGGACGCAGGTAATGAGGCAGTGATCTTTGAGATCCTGGTTGAAAACAACAGAGGTGTATTTGGAGGGCAAGTTGGTCAAGATGATATCTATGAGGGTGCCCATGTTAACGGATTTAGGGTTGTACCTGATAGGTTCCTTGATAATTTGTGTGAGATTGAGGGCATCTAGTTTAGATTGTAGGACGGCCGGGGTGTTAAGCATATTCCAGTTTAGGTCAACTAACAGTACGAACTCTGAAGAGATTCACAAACGGTGTCCAGGGCACAGCTGTAGGGGGTCTATTACAAGCTGTGAGAGACTTCTGGAAAGAACTGTTTGGGCATAGACGTGGATAGTATGACAGAACTCTTCAGGCTCTCTCTGCAGTAGATTGCAACTCCGCCCCCTTTTGCATTTCTATCTTAACGGGAAATACAGTTGGGGATGGAAATTTCAGAATTTTTGGTGGCCTTCCTAAGCCAGGATTCAGACACGGCTAGGACATCAGGGTTGGCTAAAGCAGTAACTAAAACAATCTTAGGGAGGAGACTTCTGATGTTAACATGCATGAAACCAAGGCTTTTACGGTTACAGAAGTCAACAAATGAGACTGACCTGGGGAGTAGGTGTAGTACTGGAGGCTACAGGGCCTGGGTTAACCTCTACATCACCAGAGGAACAGAGGAGTAGGATAAGGGTACGGCTAAAGGCTATAAGAACTGGTCATCTAGTGGTTTGGGAACAGAGAATAAAAGGACATTTCTGGGCGTGGTGGAATAGATTCAGGGCATAGTGTACAGACAAGGGTATGGTAGGATGTGAGTACACTGGCGATAAACCTCGGCATTGAGTGACGAGAGAGGTTGCGGGTCTG
The DNA here is from genome assembly GCF_036934945.1 of Oncorhynchus masou masou. Classification (NCBI taxonomy): domain Eukaryota; kingdom Metazoa; phylum Chordata; class Actinopteri; order Salmoniformes; family Salmonidae; genus Oncorhynchus; species Oncorhynchus masou. The sequence goes on from NW_027006547.1 coordinate 1,639, forward strand.
GGGGTCTACAGTGAAATAAAACTAACCGAAACAGCAGCAGACAAGGCATATTGACAGAGAGGCATAAGGCAATCACAGGTTTTGGTCGGGAGAGCTAGGACAACAGCTAAATGGCCATGAATGGGCAAAGGGGGTCAGTTAGGTACACACAGGGCCTGAGTTCGCGGCTGGGGTCGACAGATAAACAAAGAGGTAGTGTTAATGAACAGTCCAGCAGGTATCAGCTGTGTAGCCGAGTGATCATAAGGTCTAACGAGCAGCAATAGGAAAGTCAGGGAGCCGTTCTGTAGTCGCTACTACGCTAGGCAAGCCAGAGACACGGCGTTCAGAAAGCTCGCGGGCCAGGAGATGGGTCTTCAGCGACATCGCAACAGAAAGGCCTGTTGAAACCACCATTTTATTTATCTTTATTTAACTAGGCAAGTCAGTTAAGAACAAATTCTTATTTTTAATGACGGCCTAGGAACAGTGGGTTGACGGCAGAACGACAGATTTGCACCTTGTCAGCTTGCAGATTTGAACTTGCAACCTTCCGGTTACTAGTCCAACGCTCTAACCACTAGGCTACCCTGCCACCCCAATCGGACATTTACGTCGGCAGACCAGTCATGATGGATCAGTGAGGCGCGGTGTTGACAATAAGGGGTCCAGGCCAATTGGTAAGATAGAGACCCCGGTGATGACTCCCCTCAACCTAGCATAAGCGCCAGGGACAGGTATTTTAATCTTCTTCCCATTTTCTGGATATTCTCTTGCTGAGCCTGGCTATCACACAATACAAACAATCTACCATTTCCAATGAACCAAGCTAATTTAACTTGGCCTACCTCTTTCTCTATGGCATTAGTTGGATAGGGTGTAAGGCCCTGTAGTCTTAACACCATCACCACTCATTTTCTACTTTGGTCCTCTTTATGCTTTCTTTACTAGATGTTCCAATGCTTTCTGTATCACGATCTCTCTTCCTATGTGGTTACGTACACCTCTTGGAGGGGGGGAACGCAACACCCTGCTACAGCTCAACTCCCCATGGAGTGAAAGATGTTTATGATTGTAGGTGCAGGTCAGGATGACAGAGGCAGAGAATATTACCGTTTACAGGGAATTTATTTCCTTAACACAGTAATGTGGGGGGAAAGGGGCTAGACAGAACCAAAGCAAAGAAAGTAAAAGTTAGAGTACCCTCTCCTACCTAACCTTTTAGCACCTCCTGGCACACTAACCAAAATATAGGGGGTGGTCTGCCCAGGTCGTACCTAGTGTGCATAGACAGTAAATACTACAGGTT
>NW_027006548.1:0-2926 GCF_036934945.1 Oncorhynchus masou masou
TGCAACAAACACAGAGACAGGAACAATCACCCACAAACACACAGTGAAACCCTACCTAAATATGGTTCCCAATCAGAGACAATGACTAACACATGCCTCTGATTGAGAACCATATCAGGCCAGACATAGAAATAGACAAATAAGACATCCAACATAGAATTCCCACTCAGATCACACCCTGACCAACCAAAACATAGAAACATACAAATAAACTATGGTCAGGGTGTGACAGTACCCCCAAGGTGCGGACTCCGGCCGCAAAACCTGAACCTATCGGGGAGGGTCTGGGTGGCATCTGTCCGCGGTGGCGGCTCCGGTGCTGAACGTGGCCCCCACTTCATCGTAGTCCTCCCCCTTGTCCGCCTCCGTGACCTCCTAGCCACGGCAACCCTACTAATTAACACGGGACAGAGGGGCAGCTCGGGACAGAGGGGCAGCTCAGGACAGAGGGGCAGCTCGGGACAGAGGAGCAGCTCGGGACAGAGGGGCAGCTCGGGACAGAGGGGCAGCTCGGAACAGGGGCAGCTCAGCACTGAGGAGCTCAGCACTGAGGGAAAGCTCAGCACTGAGGAAGCTCAGCACTGAGGGGAAGCTCAGCACTGAGAGAGCTTCAGGGAGCTGAGGGGAAGCTCGGGGCTGAGAGGAAGCCAGCACCGAGAGGAAGATCAGCCAGGCAGTTGAATCCAGCAGATCACGTCTGGCTGGCAGTTCTGGCAGATCCTGGCTGACTGGTGGATCTAGAAGAGTCTGGTTGACTGGCAGATCTGGAAGAGTCTGGTTGACTGGCAGATCTGGAAGAGTCTGGTTGACTGGCAGAGTCTGGCTGACTGGCAGATCTGGAAAGAGTCTGGCTGACTGGCGGATCTGGCAGACTGACGGCTTTCTGGCTGCTCCACGCTGACTGGCAGCTCTGGCTGCTTCATGCTGACTGGCGGCTCTGGCTGCTCCATGCGACTGGCGGCTCTGGCTGCTCCATGCAGATTGGCAGCTTTGGCGGCTTCTTGCAGACTGACAGCTCTGGCTGCTCCATACAGACTAGCAGCTCTGGCAGCTCTGGCAGCTCCTTGCAGACTGGCAGCTCCATGCAGACTGGAAGCTCCATGCAGACTGGCAGCTCCGGCTGCTCAAGCAGACTGACAGCTCTGGCTGCTCCCTACAGACTGACAGCTCTGGCTGCCTATGCAGACTGGCAGCTTTGGCTGCTCCATGTAGACTGGCAGCCCTGGCTGCGCTAAACGGGCAGGAGTCTCCGGCAACACTGTAGAGGCGGAAGGCTGACAGCGCTAAACAGGTGGGAGACTCCAACAGCACAGGAGAGGAAGGCTCCGGCAGCGCTGGAGAGGCGAGGCGCACTGTAGGCCTGATGTGGTGCTGGCACTGGTGGTGCTGGGCCGAGGACACAGAAGCCTGGTGCAGGGGAGCTGCCACCGGAGGGCTGGGGTGTGGAGGTGGTACTGGGTAGACGGACCGTGCAGGTGCACTGGAGCTCTTGAGCACCGAGCCTGCCCAACCTTACCTGGTTGAATACTCCCGGTCGCTCTGCCAGTGCGGCAAGGTGGAACAGCCCGCACTGTGCTATGCAGGACGCTCCGGGGACACCGAGCGTAAGGCTGGTGCCATGTGCCGGCCCAAGGAGACGCACTGGGGACCAGATGCGTACGGCTTCATGGCATTTGGCTCGACGCTCAATCTAACCCGCCGATACGCGGAGTTGGAATAGAACGCACCGGCTATGCACCCTGGAGACACCGTGCGCACCACAGCTTAACACGGTGCCTGCTCCGGTCTCTCTAGCCCTCCGGTAAGCACAGGTAGTTTAGTAGGTCCCCTACCTGGCGTAGCCATACTCCCTGTTAGCCCCCCCAATACATTTTTGGGGCTGACTCCTCGGCTTCCAACCGAGCCGCGCGCTGCCTCTTCATATACCAGCGCAAGATCTCCGCTTTCTCCGCTCCAGTTCTTCCTTGGTACGGCGATATTCTCCAGGCTGTGCCCAGGGTCCTTTTCCGTCCAATATCTCCTCCCAAGTCCAGAAGTCCTGTGATCGCTGCTCCTGTAGCTCCTGCCCGTTGACACGCCGCTTGTTCCGTTTGTGGTGGGTGATTCTGTAACGGGTTTCTTCTATCTCCTCCTCTGACGAAGAAGTGGAACAAGGATCGGACCAAAATGCAGCGTGGTTCGTTCGATACATCTTTAATGATGAAAAAACACGAACAATACAAGACAACAAACGTCAAAAACCGACACAGCCCTGACTGGTGCAAAAAACACAGAGACAGGAACAATCACCCACAAACACACAGTGAAACCCAGGCTACCTAAATATGGTTCCCAATCAGAGACAATGACTAACACCTGCCTCTGATTGAGAACCATATCAGGCCAGACATAGAAATAGACAAACAAGACATCCAACATAGAATGCCCACTCAGATCACACCCTGACCAACCAAAACATAGACACATACAAATAAACTATGGTCAGGGTGTGACAGTCTGTCATAATACAATGCAGACAGTAGATCTAGCTGGTCTGTCATAACATAATAGAGAAAGTAGATCTCGCTGATCTGTCATAATATAATAGAGAAAGTAGATCTCGCTGATCTGTCAAAATATAATAGAGACAGTAGATCTCGCTGATCTGTCAAAATATAATAGAGAAAGTAGATCTCGCTGATCTGTCATAATATAATAGAGACAGTAGATCTAGCTGATCTGTCATAATATAATAGAGACAGTAGATCTCGCTGATCTGTCAAAATATAATAGAGAAAGTAGATCTCGCTGATCTGTCATAATATAATAGAGACAGTAGATGTATTACGGGTCCACAGGACAAGCCTCTCTCTTTGTCCCAATGACGCAGAATGCAAAACCAGCTTGAATACCGACTGCATGTCAATATGTCTCCCTGCAATTACTC
>NW_027006549.1:0-2925 GCF_036934945.1 Oncorhynchus masou masou
CTTCTTCTATGATATAATGGAGATCCTCAAACCAACGTTAAAGGTGCATGGCGCCACCTACTGTTCTGGAGTGTGTTCAATCACGGTTTACACCTCTAAATCCTCCTACCTAACTCAGTACTTCTGAGAAAATAAAAGAGTCCTACTAACTTCTAATAGACCCTCCCCATCCCCCAAATCACTTCCAAGTGTAATGTTTACTGTTCATTTCGGATTGTTTATTTCACTTTTGTTTATTGTCTATTTCACTTGCTTTGGCAATGTAAACATATATTTCCATGCCAATAAAGCCCTATGAATTTAATTCAATTGAGAGAGAGACAGTTCCATTTTAATGTATAGGGGACATGAGTCGTCATTGTTACTCATGGTTATGTGATGAGGCAGCCCAGTCGGTTACATGAACCAGTCTATTCTCTGAAAGGGGTCCAGACAGCCTGTTCCCAACAGTGGGGTCAGTGGGATTGAATAGGGGCCCCTCTCTCTCTCTCTCTGACTGGAGGAGAGAAGTGAAATGGTGTGTCTCCTCTGGTCAACAATACTCACCTTGAAAGACTCCACAGCCTGTTGGAGCTCCTTCAGCTCCTTCTCTCTCTCCTGGAATCTCTGCTGGACCTTCTGCTGACTCATCCCCAGCTGCCTCTGTGGAGAATCACTCTTCAATGAGCTATCAAGCTTTATTAGTCCAGTAGATCAATAGTATAGTAATGTGACATAGGACCCATAGAGAGGAAGGTCTACAATCCTGAGGAAGTCCCTTTACAATATTATATTATGTTGCAATGTGAATGATTATAGTTTTTATGGTAGGCCTACATGTATCAAGGGGTTGAGACTGAACTTTGGACTCATAAAAGGCCATTCAGAATGATAATAGTGTTTGACTTTAGAAAATGGTGATACATTTGGAGAATCTGGGTTAACATATCTATATACTCAAGGTTTGTGTTCATATTTGTGGATCCATTTCATATTGTATATAATATAATGATCTCATATTCAAACAGATTTAGTTCCTACTGTATCTTTAATTCTTAGTTTATCAGACAGCCACCAACAAGTTGTTCTGGTCTTACCTGTTTCTCAGTCCTCTCTGCTGCAGCTGACACTGTATCATGGCCTTTATGTTCATCCATTGTACACAGATAACAGATACACTGCTGATCGGTACGACAGTAAACCTCCAGCAGTTTGTCATGATGAGAGCAGATCTTCTCCTGTAGTTGTGCGGTGGCTTTGACCAGCTTGTGCTTCTTGAAAGCAGGAGATTCATAGTGAGGTTGGAGGTGAGTCTCACAGTAAGAGGCCAGACACGCCAGACAGGACATGAGGGCTTTCTGCTTTCTGGTCCCAGTGCAGAAATCACACGCCACATCTCCAGGTCCAGCATAGCACAGAGCAGGAGGGGGAGCAGCCTGGAGTCCTGTCTTCCTCAGTTTCTCCACCAGCTCAGCCAACATGTTATTTTTCCTCAGATTAGGCCTTGGAGTGAAGGTCTCTCTGCACTGAGGACAGCTATAGACCCTTTCAGAACATCCTGATCCCAGCAGCCCTCAATACAGCTCCTACAGTAACTGTGTCCACAGGGAATAGTGACCGTTCCTTCAGTAGATCCAGACAGACAGAACAACAGAACTGGTCCTGGTCCAGCAGAACTCCCTGTTGAGCCATTTGACGGTTGTTCACTCTCACACAGACAGACGACAGAGAGACTCAGATCAGTTTAGTTTCCTCAGAAGAGAGTTTGAGGGAAGGGGAGGGACTTCCTGGTTCTGCCAGAGGGGTGGGGATTGGGGACAGGGAGGAGAGAGAGGCAAGAAGAGAATGATGTAATACTTTACATTGATGTGATTGCCTGAGCAAGGTCTAGGGTCAGGGTTAGGAATGATGTAACACTTTACATTGCAGTGTGTTTATTTATTACTGACTTGGAGTCTAAGTCAGGGTTAGACAATGATGTAACACTTTACATTTACTGGTGTGGTTATTACTGACTTAGTCTAGGGTCAGGGTGTAGAGAATGATGCTTGCACTTTACATTACAGTGTGTTTATTACTGACAGGTCTAGGGTCAGGGTTAGAGAATGATGTAACACTTTACATTACAGTGTTTAGTACTGACAGGTCTAGGGTCTTGAGAATGATGTAACACTTTACATTACAGTGTGTTTATTACTGACAGGTCTAGGGTCAGGGTTAGAGAATGATGTAACACTTTACATTACAGTGTGTTTATTACTGACAGGTCTAGGGTCAGGGTTAGAGAATGATGTAACACTTTACATTACAGTGTGTTTATTACTGACAGGTCTAGGGTCAGGGTTAGAGAATGATGTAACACTTTACATTACAGTGTGTTTATTACTGACAGGTCTAGGGTCAGGGTTAGAGAATGATGTAACACTTTACATTACAGTGTGTTTATTACTGACAGGTCTAGGGTCAGGGTTAGAGAATGATGTAACACTTTACATTACAGTGTGTTTATTACTGACAGGTCTAGGGTCAGGGTTAGAGAATGATGTAACACTTTACATTACAGTGTGTTTATTACTGACAGGTCTAGGGTCAGGGTTAGAGAATGATGTAACACTTTACATTACAGTGTGTTTATTACTGACAGGTCTAGGGTCAGGGTTAGAGAATGATGTAACACTTTACATTACAGTGTGGTTATTACTGACAGGTCTAGGGTCAGGGTTAGAGAATGATGTAACACTTTACATTACAGTGTGGTTATTACTGACAGGTCTAGGGTCAGGGTTAGAGAATGATGTAACACTTTACATTACAGTGTGTTTATTACTGACAGGTCTAGGGTCAGGGTTAGAGAATGATGTAACACTTTACATTACAGTGTGTTTATTACTGACAGGTCTAGGGTCAGGGTTAGAGAATGATGTAACACTTTACATTACAGTGTGT
>NW_027006550.1:0-17500 GCF_036934945.1 Oncorhynchus masou masou
CTCGGTGTTGTCTGTCTTTCTGTCTGTCTCTCGGTGTTGTCTGTCTTTCTGGGTGTTGTCTGTCTCTGTCTGTCTCTCTGTCTGTTGTCTGTCTTCGTCTGTCTCTCGTCTGTCTGTCTCTCTCGGTGTTGTCTGTCTGACTGTCTGTCTGTCTCTCTGTGTCTGTGTTGTCTGTTATACACAAACTTGGTTATTTTCCGATACTAGTCTATAGTACAGTCTGTCTGTGCCGCCGTCTAACCCCTCCCTTCTCTGTGTGCAGGACCGTCCAATTGGCTCGTCCCAGTCGATGATGCAGCCTCCGCAACACCTCGACCACTCCCTCTTGAAGCAGAACCCCGCCCACCAGCCCCTCAAGTCCTACATGGACAACTACATGCCCCAGAATGCATCTGAGCTGCAGAAGGAGCCCAACCACATGGGCTCCTTTACCAACTTCCCTTTAGGTAGGCCTTCATGATGCCTGAAGGAAATATCTGATCATTTAGTAGGGCCCTCACACCCAGGGGGCCTGTTGTGATAGACTAGTGTCCTGTCCAGGGGGTGTCCTGGTACATCAAGCTGTCTCACTACAGAAACAGGAGATAGACTAGTGTCCTGTCCAGGGGGTGTACTGTACATCAAGCTGTCTCACTACAGAAACAGGAGATAGACTAGTGTCCTGTCCAGGGGGTGTCCTGTCCATCAAGATGTCTCACTGTAGTTCTAGACAGTGTTTTATCCTGGTGTCTACGTAGTTCTGTAGTTCTAGACAGTGTTTTATCCTGGTGTCTACGTAGTTCTAGACAGTGTTTTATCCTGGTGTCTACGTAGTTCTGTAGTTCTAGACAGTGTTTTATCCTGGTGTCTACGTAGTTCTGTAGTTCTAGACAGTGTTTTATCCTGGTGTCTACGTAGTTCTAGACAGTGTTTTATCCTGGTGTCTACGTAGTTCTAGACAGTGTTTTATCCTGGTGTCTACGTAGTTCTAGACAGTGTTTTATCCTGGTGTCTACGTAGTTCTGTAGTTCTAGACAGTGTTTTATCCTGGTGTCTACGTAGTTCTGTAGTTCTAGACAGTGTTTTATCCTGGTGTCTACGTAGTTCTGTAGTTCTAGACAGTGTTTTATCCTGGTGTCTACGTAGTTCTGTAGTTCTAGACAGTGTTTTATCCTGGTGTCTACGTAGTTCTAGACAGTGTTTTATCCTGGTGTCTACGTAGTTCTAGACAGTGTTTTATCCTGGTGTCTACGTAGTTCTAGTCAGTGTTTTATCCTGGTGTCTACGTAGTTCTAGACAGTGTTTTATCCTGGTGTCTACGTAGTTCTGTAGTTCTAGACAGTGTTCTATCCTGGTTTCTACGTAGTTCTGTAGTTCTAGACAGTGTTTTATCCTGTTGTCTACGTAGTTCTAGACAGTGTTTTATCCTGGTGTCTACGTAGTTCTGTAGTTCTAGACAGTGTTTTATCCTGGTGTCTACGTAGTTCTGTAGTTCTAGACAGTGTTTTATCCTGGTGTCTACGTAGTTCTGTAGTTCTAGACAGTGTTTTATCCTGGTGTCTACGTAGTTCTGTAGTTCTAGACAGTGTTTTATCCTGGTGTCTACGTAGTTCTAGACAGTGTTTTATCCTGGTGTCTACGTAGTTCTAGTCAGTGTTTTATCCTGGTGTCTACGTAGTTCTAGACAGTGTTTTATCCTGGTGTCTACGTAGTTCTGTCTGTGTGTATCTGAAATACTACAATACTCTGGTCTTCTCCAGGCTTGAACTCTAACCTGAATGTCGGCCTTGACACGGGGTCTGGTGTTAAGGAGCCTCAGTCTCGCCTGAAGAAGTGGACGGCCTTGGACGTGTCCGTTAATTCCCCTCTGGAGCACAAGCCTGGTACGTCTCTGTGTGTGGCCTGGTACGTCTCTGTGTGTGGCCTGGTACGTCTCTGTGTGTGGCCTGGTACGTCTCTGTGTGTGGCCCGGTACGTCTCTGTGTGTGGCCCGGTATGTCTCTGTGTGTGGCCCGGTACGTCTCTGTGTGTGGCCCGGTACGTCTCTGTGTGTGGCCCGGTTTTATCCTCTGTGTGTGGCCCAGGTTTTATCCTGTCTCTGTGTGTGGCCCGGTACGTCTCTGTGTGTGGCCCGGTACGTCTCTGTGTGTGGCCCGGTACGTCTCTGTGTGTGGCCCGGTACGTCTCTGTGTGGGCCCGTGTGGGCCTGTCTCTGTGTGTGGCCCGGTACGTCTCTGTGTGTGGCCCGGTACGTCTCTGTGTGTGGCCCGGTACGTCTCTGTGTGTGGCCCGGTACGTCTCTGTGTGTGGCCCGGTACGTCTCTGTGTGTGGCCCGGTACGTCTCTGTGTGTGGCCCGGTACGTCTCTGTGTGTGGCCCGGTACGTCTCTGTGTGTGGCCCGGTATCTCTGTGTGTGGCCCGGGTTCTGTGTGTGTGGCCCGGTGTCTACGTAGCACGTCTCTGTGTGTGTGGCCCGGTACGTCTCTGTGTGTGGCCCGGTACGTCTCTGTGTGTGGCCAGGTACTTCTCTGTGTGTGTGGCCAGGTACGTCTCTGTGTGTGTGGCCTGGTACGTCTCTGTGTGTGTGCCTGGTACGTCTCTGTGTGTGTGGCCTGGTACGTCTCTGTGTGTGTGGCCTGGTACGTCTCTGTGTGTGGCCTGGTACGTCTCTGTGTGTGTGGCCTGGTACGTCTCTGTGTGTGTGGCCTGGTACGTCTCTGTGTGTGTGGCCTGGTACGTCTCTGTGTGTGTGGCCTGGTACGTCTCTGTGTGTGTGGCCTGGTACGTCTCTGTGTGTGTGTCCGTTAACTCCCCTCTGGAGCACAAGCCTGGTACGTCTCTGTGTGTGGCCTGGTACGTCTCTGTGTGTGGCCTGGTACGTCTCTGTGTGTGGCCTGGTACGTCTCTGTGTGTGGCCTGGTACGTCTCTGTGTGTGGCCTGGTACGTCTCTGTGTGTGGCCTGGTACGTCTCTGTGTGTGGCCCGGTACGTCTCTGTGTGTGGCCCGGTACGTCTCTGTGTGTGTGGCCTGGTACGTCTCTCAGTGTGTCTATCCGCATTGGAGAGAATACATTTTTCTGTCACTGAGCACTGACTGACTGACTGATCTACAGGTAATAATAGTTATTTAGGAGCTGACTGACTGACTGATCTACAGGTAATAATAGTTATTTAGGAGCTGACTGACTGACTGATCTACAGGTAATAATAGTTATTTAGGAGCTGACTGACTGACTGATCTACAGGTAATAATAGTTATTTAGGAGCTGACTGACTGGCTGATCTACAGGTAATAATAGTTATTTAGGAGCTGACTGACTGACTGATCTACAGGTAATAATAGTTATTTAGGAGCTGACTGACTGACTGATCTACAGGTAATAATAGTTATTTAGGAGCTGACTGACTGACTGATCTACAGGTAATAATAGTTATTTAGGAGCTGACTGACTGACTGATCTACAGGTAATAATAGTTATTTAGGAGCTGACTGACTGACTGATCTACAGGTAATAATAGTTATTTAGGAGCTGACTGACTGACTGATCTACAGGTAATAATAGTTATTTAGGAGCTGACTGACTGACTGATCTACAGGTAATAATAGTTATTTAGGAGTTGACTGACTGACTGATCTACAGGTAATAATAGTTATTTAGGAGCTAACTGACTGGCTGATCTACAGGTAATAATAGTTATTTAGGAGCTGACTGACTGACTGATCTACAGGTAATAATAGTTATTTAGGAGCTGACTGACTGACTGATCTACAGGTAATAATAGTTATTTAGGAGCTGACTGACTGACTGATCTACAGGTAATAATAGTTATTTAGGAGCTGACTGACTGACTGATCTACAGGTAATAATAGTTATTTAGGAGCTGACTGACTGACTGATCTACAGGTAATAATAGTTATTTAGGAGCTGACTGACTGACTGATCTACAGGTAATAATAGTTATTTAGGAGCTGACTGACTGACTGATCTACAGGTAATAATAGTTATTTAGGAGCTGACTGACTGATCTACAGGTAATAATAGTTATTTAGGAGCTGGCTGACTGATCTACAGGTAATAATAGTTATTTAGGAGCTGACTGACTGACTGATCTACAGGTAATAATAGTTATTTAGTAGCTGACTGACTGACTGATCTACAGGTAATAATAGTTATTTAGGAGCTGACTGACTGACTGATCTACAGGTAATAATAGTTATTTAGGAGCTGATTGACTGACTGATCTACAGGTAATAATAGTTATTTAGGAGCTGACTGACTGACTGATCTACAGGTAATAATAGTTATTTAGGAGCTGACTGACTGATGATCTACAGGTAATAATAGTTATTTAGGAGCTGACTGACTGACTGACTGATCTACAGGTAATAATAGTTATTTAGGAGCTGACTGACTGACTGATCTACAGGTAATAATAGTTATTTAGGAGCTGACTGACTGACTGACTGATCTACAGGTAATAATAGTTATTTAGGAGCTGACTGACTGACTGATCTACAGGTAATAATAGTTATTTAGGAGCTGACTGACTGACTGATCTACAGGTAATAATAGTTATTTAGGAGCTGACTGACTGATGATCTACAGGTAATAATAGTTATTTAGGAGCTGACTGACTGACTGATCTACAGGTAATAATAGTTATTTAGGAGCTGACTGACTGACTGATCTACAGGTAATAATAGTTATTTAGGAGCTGACTGACTGACTGATCTACAGGTAATAATAGTTATTTAGGAGCTGACTGACTGACTGATCTACAGGTAATAATAGTTATTTAGGAGCTGACTGACTGACTGATCTACAGGTAATAATAGTTATTTAGGAGCTGACTGACTGACTGATCTACAGGTAATAATAGTTATTTAGGAGCTGACTGACTGACTGATCTACAGGTAATAATAGTTATTTAGGAGCTGACTGACTGACTGATCTACAGGTAATAATAGTTATTTAGGAGCTGACTGACTGACTGATCTACAGGTAATAATAGTTATTTAGGAGCTGACTGACTGACTGATCTACAGGTAATAATAGTTATTTAGGAGCTGACTGACTGACTGATCTACAGGTAATAATAGTTATTTAGGAGCTGACTGACTGACTGATCTACAGGTAATAATAGTTATTTAGGAGCTGACTGACTGACTGATCTACAGGTAATAATAGTTATTTAGGAGCTGACTGACTGACTGATCTACAGGTAATAATAGTTATTTAGGAGCTTTGATCTACAGGTAATAATAGTTATTTAGGAGCTGACTGACTGATCTACAGGTAATAATAGTTATTTAGGAGCTGACTGACTGACTGGCTGATCTACAGGTAATAATAGTTATTTAGGAGCTGACTGACTGACTGATCTACAGGTAATAATAGTTATTTAGGAGCTGACTGACTGACTGATCTACAGGTAATAATAGTTATTTAGGAGCTGACTGACTGATCTACAGGTAATAATAGTTATTTAGGAGCTGACTGACTGACTGATCTACAGGTAATAATAGTTATTTAGGAGCTGACTGACTGACTGATCTACAGGTAATAATAGTTATTTAGGAGCTGACTGACTGACTGATCTACAGGTAATAATAGTTATTTAGGAGCTGACTGACTGACTGATCTACAGGTAATAATAGTTATTTAGGAGCTGACTGACTGACTGATCTACAGGTAATAATAGTTATTTAGGAGCTGACTGACTGACTGATCTACAGGTAATAATAGTTATTTAGGAGCTGACTGACTGACTGATCTACAGGTAATAATAGTTATTTAGGAGCTGACTGACTGACTGATCTACAGGTAATAATAGTTATTTAGGAGCTGACTGACTGACTGATCTACAGGTAATAATAGTTATTTAGGAGCTGACTGACTGACTGATCTACAGGTAATAATAGTTATTTAGGAGCTGACTGACTGATCTATCTAGGTAATAATAGTTATTTAGGAGCTGACTGACTGACTGATCTACAGGTAATAATAGTTATTTAGGAGCTGACTGACTGACTGATCTACAGGTAATAATAGTTATTTAGGAGCTGACTGACTGACTGATCTACAGGTAATAATAGTTATTTAGGAGCTGACTGACTGACTGATCTACAGGTAATAATAGTTATTTAGGAGCTGACTGACTGATCTACAGGTAATAATAGTTATTTAGGAGCTGACTGACTGACTGATCTACAGGTAATAATAGTTATTTAGGAGCTGACTGACTGATGATCTACAGGTAATAATAGTTATTTAGGAGCTCTACAGGTAATAATAGTTATTTAGGAGCTGACTGACTGACTGATCTACAGGTAATAATAGTTATTTAGGAGCTGACTGACTGACTGATCTACAGGTAATAATAGTTATTTAGGAGCTGACTGACTGACTGATCTACAGGTAATAATAGTTATTTAGGAGACTGACTGACTGATCTACAGGTAATAATAGTTATTTAGGAGCTGACTGACTGACTGATCTACAGGTAATAATAGTTATTTAGGAGCTGACTGACTGACTGATCTACAGGTAATAATAGTTATTTAGGAGCTGACTGACTGATCTACAGGTAATAATAGTTATTTAGGAGCTGACTGACTGACTGATCTACAGGTAATAATAGTTATTTAGGAGCTGACTGACTGATCTACAGGTAATAATAGTTATTTAGGAGCTGACTGACTGACTGATCTACAGGTAATAATAGTTATTTAGGAGCTGACTGACTGATCTACAGGTAATAATAGTTATTTAGGAGCTGACTGACTGACTGATCTACAGGTAATAATAGTTATTTAGGAGCTGACTGACTGATCTACAGGTAATAATAGTTATTTAGGAGCTGACTGATCTACAGGTAATAATAGTTATTTAGGAGCTGACTGACTGACTGATCTACAGGTAATAATAGTTATTTAGGAGCTGACTGACTGACTGATCTACAGGTAATAATAGTTATTTAGGAGCTGACTGACTGACTGATCTACAGGTAATAATAGTTATTTAGGAGCTGACTGACTGACTGATCTACAGGTAATAATAGTTATTTAGGAGCTGACTGACTGATCTACAGGTAATAATAGTTATTTAGGAGCTGACTGACTGACTGATCTACAGGTAATAATAGTTATTTAGGAGCTGACTGACTGATCTACAGGTAATAATAGTTATTTAGGAGCTGACTGACTGACTGATCTACAGGTAATAATAGTTATTTAGGAGCTGACTGACTGACTGATCTACAGGTAATAATAGTTATTTAGGAGCTGACTGACTGACTGATCTACAGGTAATAATAGTTATTTAGGAGCTGACTGACTGACTGATCTACAGGTAATAATAGTTATTTAGGAGCTGACTGACTGACTGATCTACAGGTAATAATAGTTATTTAGGAGCTGACTGACTGACTGATCTACAGGTAATAATAGTTATTTAGGAGCTGACTGACTGACTGACTGATCTACAGGTAATAATAGTTATTTAGGAGCTGACTGACTGACTGACTGATCTACAGGTAATAATAGTTATTTAGGAGCTGACTGACTGACTGATCTACAGGTAATAATAGTTATTTAGGAGCTGACTGACTGACTGATCTACAGGTAATAATAGTTATTTAGGAGCTGACTGACTGATCTACAGGTAATAATAGTTATTTAGGAGCTGACTGACTGACTGATCTACAGGTAATAATAGTTATTTAGGAGCTGACTGACTGACTGATCTACAGGTAATAATAGTTATTTAGGAGCTGACTGACTGACTGATCTACAGGTAATAATAGTTATTTAGGAGCTGACTGACTGATCTACAGGTAATAATAGTTATTTAGGAGCTGACTGACTGACTGATCTACAGGTAATAATAGTTATTTAGGAGCTGACTGACTGATCTACAGGTAATAATAGTTATTTAGGAGCTGACTGACTGACTGATCTACAGGTAATAATAGTTATTTAGGAGCTGACTGACTGACTGATCTACAGGTAATAATAGTTATTTAGGAGCTGACTGACTGACTGATCTACAGGTAATAATAGTTATTTAGGAGCTGACTGACTGACTGATCTACAGGTAATAATAGTTATTTAGGAGCTGACTGACTGACTGACTGATCTACAGGTAATAATAGTTATTTAGGAGCTGACTGACTGACTGATCTACAGGTAATAATAGTTATTTAGGAGCTGACTGACTGACTGACTGATCTACAGGTAATAATAGTTATTTAGGAGCTGACTGACTGGCTGATCTACAGGTAATAATAGTTATTTAGGAGCTGACTGACTGATCTACAGGTAATAATAGTTATTTAGGAGCTGACTGACTGACTGATCTACAGGTAATAATAGTTATTTAGGAGCTGACTGACTGACTGATCTACAGGTAATAATAGTTATTTAGGAGCTGACTGACTGACTGATCTACAGGTAATAATAGTTATTTAGGAGCTGACTGACTGACTGACTGATCTACAGGTAATAATAGTTATTTAGGAGCTGACTGACTGACTGATCTACAGGTAATAATAGTTATTTAGGAGCTGACTGACTGACTGATCTACAGGTAATAATAGTTATTTAGGAGCTGACTGACTGACTGATCTACAGGTAATAATAGTTATTTAGGAGCTGACTGACTGATCTACAGGTAATAATAGTTATTTAGGAGCTGACTGACTGATCTACAGGTAATAATAGTTATTTAGGAGCTGACTGATTGACTGATCTACAGGTAATAATAGTTATTTAGGAGCTGACTGACTGACTGATCTACAGGTAATAATAGTTATTTAGGACTGACTGACTGATCTACAGGTAATAATAGTTATTTAGGAGCTGACTGACTGACTGATCTACAGGTAATAATAGTTATTTAGGAGCTGACTGATCTACAGGTAATAATAGTTATTTAGGAGCTGACTGACTGACTGACTGATCTACAGGTAATAATAGTTATTTAGGAGCTGACTGACTGATCTACAGGTAATAATAGTTATTTAGGAGCTGACTGACTGACTGATCTACAGGTAATAATAGTTATTTAGGAGCTGACTGACTGACTGATCTACAGGTAATAATAGTTATTTAGGAGCTGACTGACTGACTGATCTACAGGTAATAATAGTTATTTAGGAGCTGACTGACTGACTGGCTGATCTACAGGTAATAATAGTTATTTAGGAGCTGACTGACTGATCTACAGGTAATAATAGTTATTTAGGAGCTGACTGACTGACTGATCTACAGGTAATAATAGTTATTTAGGAGCTGACTGATCTACAGGTAATAATAGTTATTTAGGAGCTGACTGACTGACTGATCTACAGGTAATAATAGTTATTTAGGAGCTGACTGATCTACAGGTAATAATAGTTATTTAGGAGCTGACTGACTGACTGACTGATCTACAGGTAATAATAGTTATTTAGGAGCTGACTGACTGACTGACTGATCTACAGGTAATAATAGTTATTTAGGAGCTGACTGATCTACAGGTAATAATAGTTATTTAGGAGCTGACTGACTGGCTGATCTACAGGTAATAATAGTTATTTAGGAGCTGACTGACTGATCTACAGGTAATAATAGTTATTTAGGAGCTGACTGACTGACTGGTCTACAGGTTATAATAGTTATTTAGGAGCTGACTGACTGATCTACAGGTAATAATATTTATTTAGGAGCTGACTGACTGACTGATCTACAGGTAATAATAGTTATTTAGGAGCTGACTGACTGACTGATCTACAGGTAATAATAGTTATTTAGGAGCTGACTGACTGATCTACAGGTAATAATAGTTATTTAGGAGCTGACTGACTGACTGATCTACAGGTAATAATAGTTATTTAGGAGCTGACTGACTGACTGATCTACAGGTAATAATAGTTATTTAGGAGTTGACTGACTGACTGATCTACAGGTAATAATAGTTATTTAGGAGCTGACTGACTGACTGACTGATCTACAGGTAATAATAGTTATTTAGGAGCTGACTGACTGATCTACAGGTAATAATAGTTATTTAGGAGCTGACTGACTGACTGATCTACAGGTAATAATAGTTATTTAGGAGCCGACTGACTGACTGACTGATCTACAGGTAATAATAGTTATTTAGGAGCTGACTGACTGACTGATCTACAGGTAATAATAGTTATTTAGGAGCTGACTGACTGACTGATCTACAGGTAATAATAGTTATTTAGGAGCTGACTGACTGACTGATCTACAGGTAATAATAGTTATTTAGGAGCTGACTGACTGACTGATCTACAGGTAATAATAGTTATTTAGGAGCTGACTGACTGACTGATCTACAGGTAATAATAGTTATTTAGGAGCTGACTGACTGACTGATCTACAGGTAATAATAGTTATTTAGGAGCTGGCTGACTGACTGATCTACAGGTAATAATAGTTATTTAGGAGCTGACTGACTGACTGATCTACAGGTAATAATAGTTATTTAGGAGCTGGCTGACTGGCTGATCTACAGGTAATAATAGTTATTTAGGAGCTGACTGACTGACTGATCTACAGGTAATAATAGTTATTTAGGAGCCGACTGACTGACTGATCTACAGGTAATAATAGTTATTTAGGAGCCGACTGACTGACTGATCTACAGGTAATAATAGTTATTTAGGAGCTGACTGACTGATCTACAGGTAATAATAGTTATTTAGGAGCTGACTGACTGACTGATCTACAGGTAATAATAGTTATTTAGGAGCTGACTGACTGACTGATCTACAGGTAATAATAGTTATTTAGGAGCCGACTGACTGACTGATCTACAGGTAATAATAGTTATTTAGGAGCTGACTGACTGATCTACAGGTAATAATAGTTATTTAGGAGCTGACTGACTGACTGATCTACAGGTAATAATAGTTATTTAGGAGCTGACTGACTGACTGATCTACAGGTAATAATAGTTATTTAGGAGCTGACTGACTGACTGATCTACAGGTAATACTAGTTATTTAGGAGCTGACTGACTGATCTACAGGTAATACTAGTTATTTAGGAGCTGACTGACTGACTGATCTACAGGTAATAATAGTTATTTAGGAGCTGACTGACTGACTGACTGATCTACAGGTAATAATAGTTATTTAGGAGCTGACTGACTGATCTACAGGTAATAATAGTTATTTAGGAGCTGACTGACTGACTGACTGATCTACAGGTAATAATAGTTATTTAGGAGCTGACTGACTGACTAACTGATCTACAGGTAATAATAGTTATTTAGGAGCTGACTGACTGACTGACTGATCTACAGGTAATAATAGTTATTTAGGAGCTGACTGACTGACTGATCTACAGGTAATAATAGTTATTTAGGAGCTGACTGGCTGACTGATCTACAGGTAATAATAGTTATTTAGGAGCTGACGGACTGACTGATCTACAGGTAATAATAGTTATTTAGGAGCTGACTGACTGACTGATCTACAGGTAATAATAGTTATTTAGGAGCTGACTGACTGACTGATCTACAGGTAATAATAGTTATTTAGGAGCTGACTGGCTGACTGATCTACAGGTAATAATAGTTATTTAGGAGCTGACTGACTGACTGATCTACAGGTAATAATAGTTATTTAGGAGCTGACTGACTGACTGATCTACAGGTAATAATAGTTATTTAGGAGCTGACTGACTGACTGATCTACAGGTAATAATAGTTATTTAGGAGCTGACTGACTGACTGATCTACAGGTAATAATAGTTATTTAGGAGCTGACTGACTGACTGATCTACAGGTAATAATAGTTATTTAGGAGCTGACTGACTGACTGATCTACAGGTAATAATAGTTATTTAGGAGCTGACTGACTGACTGATCTACAGGTAATAATAGTTATTTAGGAGCTGACTGACTGACTGATCTACAGGTAATAATAGTTATTTAGGAGCTGACTGACTGACTGATCTACAGGTAATAATAGTTATTTAGGAGCTGACTGACTGACTGATCTACAGGTAATAATAGTTATTTAGGTGCTGACTGACTGACTGATCTACAGGTAATAATAGTTATTTAGGAGCTGACTGACTGACTGATCTACAGGTAATAATAGTTATTTAGGAGCTGACTGACTGACTGATCTACAGGTAATAATAGTTATTTAGGAGCTGACTGACTGACTGATCTACAGGTAATAATAGTTATTTAGGAGCTGACTGACTGATCTACAGGTAATAATAGTTATTTAGGAGCTGACTGACTGACTGATCTACAGGTAATAATAGTTATTTAGGAGCTGACTGACTGATCTACAGGTAATAATAGTTATTTAGGAGCTGACTGACTGACTGATCTACAGGTAATAATAGTTATTTAGGAGCTGACTGACTGATCTACAGGTAATAATAGTTATTTAGGAGCTGACTGACTGACTGATCTACAGGTAATAATAGTTATTTAGGAGCTGACTGACTGATCTACAGGTAATAATAGTTATTTAGGAGCTGACTGATCTACAGGTAATAATAGTTATTTAGGAGCTGACTGACTGACTGATCTACAGGTAATAATAGTTATTTAGGAGCTGACTGACTGATCTGCAGGTAATAATAGTTATTTAGGAGCTGACTGACTGGCTGATCTACAGGTAATAATAGTTATTTAGGAGCTGACTGACTGACTGATCTACAGGTAATAATAGTTATTTAGGAGCTGACTGACTGACTGATCTACAGGTAATAATAGTTATTTAGGAGCTGACTGACTGACTGATCTACAGGTAATAATAGTTATTTAGGAGCTGACTGACTGACTGATCTACAGGTAATAATAGTTATTTAGGAGCTGACTGACTGACTGATCTACAGGTAATAATAGTTATTTAGGAGCTGACTGACTGACTGATCTACAGGTAATAATAGTTATTTAGGAGCTGACTGACTGACTGACTGATCTACAGGTAATAATAGTTATTTAGGAGCTGACTGACTGACTGATCTACAGGTAATAATAGTTATTTAGGAGCTGACTGACTGACTGATCTACAGGTAATAATAGTTATTTAGGAGCCGACTGACTGATCTACAGGTAATAATAGTTATTTAGGAGCTGACTGACTGACTGATCTACAGGTAATAATAGTTATTTAGGAGCTGACTGACTGACTGATCTACAGGTAATAATAGTTATTTAGGAGCTGACTGACTGACTGATCTACAGGTAATAATAGTTATTTAGGAGCTGACTGACTGATCTACAGGTAATAATAGTTATTTAGGAGCTGACTGACTGACTGATCTACAGGTAATAATAGTTATTTAGGAGCTGACTGACTGATCTACAGGTAATAATAGTTATTTAGGAGCTGACTGACTGACTGATCTACAGGTAATAATAGTTATTTAGGAGCTGACTGACTGACTGATCTACAGGTAATAATAGTTATTTAGGAGCTGACTGACTGACTGATCTACAGGTAATAATAGTTATTTAGGAGCTGACTGACTGACTGATCTACAGGTAATAATAGTTATTTAGGAGCTGACTGACTGACTGATCTACAGGTAATAATAGTTATTTAGGAGCTGACTGACTGACTGATCTACAGGTAATAATAGTTATTTAGGAGCTGACTGACTGACTGACTGATCTACAGGTAATAATAGTTATTTAGGAGCTGACTGACTGGCTGATCTACAGGTAATAATAGTTATTTAGGAGCTGACTGACTGATCTACAGGTAATAATAGTTATTTAGGAGCTGACTGACTGGCTGATCTACAGGTAATAATAGTTATTTAGGAGCTGACTGACTGACTGATCTACAGGTAATAATAGTTATTTAGGAGCTGACTGACTGACTGATCTACAGGTAATAATAGTTATTTAGGAGCTGACTGACTGACTGATCTACAGGTAATAATAGTTATTTAGGAGCTGACTGACTGACTGATCTACAGGTAATAATAGTTATTTAGGAGCTGACTGACTGACTGATCTACAGGTAATAATAGTTATTTAGGAGCTGACTGACTGATCTACAGGTAATAATAGTTATTTAGGAGCTGACTGACTGATCTACAGGTAATAATAGTTATTTAGGAGCTGACTGATTGACTGATCTACAGGTAATAATAGTTATTTAGGAGCTGACTGACTGACTGATCTACAGGTAATAATAGTTATTTAGGAGCTGACTGACTGACTGATCTACAGGTAATAATAGTTATTTAGGACTGACTGACTGATCTACAGGTAATAATAGTTATTTAGGAGCTGACTGACTGACTGATCTACAGGTAATAATAGTTATTTAGGAGCTGACTGATCTACAGGTAATAATAGTTATTTAGGAGCTGACTGACTGACTGACTGATCTACAGGTAATAATAGTTATTTAGGAGCTGACTGATCTACAGGTAATAATAGTTATTTAGGAGCTGACTGACTGACTGATCTACAGGTAATAATAGTTATTTAGGAGCTGACTGACTGACTGATCTACAGGTAATAATAGTTATTTAGGAGCTGACTGACTGACTGATCTACAGGTAATAATAGTTATTTAGGAGCTGACTGACTGACTGGCTGATCTACAGGTAATAATAGTTATTTAGGAGCTGACTGACTGATCTACAGGTAATAATAGTTATTTAGGAGCTGACTGACTGACTGATCTACAGGTAATAATAGTTATTTAGGAGCTGACTGATCTACAGGTAATAATAGTTATTTAGGAGCTGACTGACTGACTGATCTACAGGTAATAATAGTTATTTAGGAGCTGACTGATCTACAGGTAATAATAGTTATTTAGGAGCTGACTGACTGACTGACTGATCTACAGGTAATAATAGTTATTTAGGAGCTGACTGACTGACTGACTGACTGATCTACAGGTAATAATAGTTATTTAGGAGCTGACTGATCTACAGGTAATAATAGTTATTTAGGAGCTGACTGACTGGCTGATCTACAGGTAATAATAGTTATTTAGGAGCTGACTGACTGATCTACAGGTAATAATAGTTATTTAGGAGCTGACTGACTGACTGGTCTACAGGTTATAATAGTTATTTAGGAGCTGACTGACTGATCTACAGGTAATAATATTTATTTAGGAGCTGACTGACTGACTGATCTACAGGTAATAATAGTTATTTAGGAGCTGACTGACTGACTGATCTACAGGTAATAATAGTTATTTAGGAGCTGACTGACTGATCTACAGGTAATAATAGTTATTTAGGAGCTGACTGACTGACTGATCTACAGGTAATAATAGTTATTTAGGAGCTGACTGACTGACTGATCTACAGGTAATAATAGTTATTTAGGAGTTGACTGACTGACTGATCTACAGGTAATAATAGTTATTTAGGAGCTGACTGACTGACTGACTGATCTACAGGTAATAATAGTTATTTAGGAGCTGACTGACTGATCTACAGGTAATAATAGTTATTTAGGAGCTGACTGACTGACTGACTGATCTACAGGTAATAATAGTTATTTAGGAGCCGACTGACTGACTGACTGATCTACAGGTAATAATAGTTATTTAGGAGCTGACTGACTGACTGATCTACAGGTAATAATAGTTATTTAGGAGCTGACTGACTGACTGATCTACAGGTAATAATAGTTATTTAGGAGCTGACTGACTGACTGATCTACAGGTAATAATAGTTATTTAGGAGCTGACTGACTGACTGATCTACAGGTAATAATAGTTATTTAGGAGCTGACTGACTGACTGATCTACAGGTAATAATAGTTATTTAGGAGCTGACTGACTGACTGATCTACAGGTAATAATAGTTATTTAGGAGCTGGCTGACTGACTGATCTACAGGTAATAATAGTTATTTAGGAGCCGACTGACTGACTGATCTACAGGTAATAATAGTTATTTAGGAGCCGACTGACTGACTGATCTACAGGTAATAATAGTTATTTAGGAGCTGACTGACTGATCTACAGGTAATAATAGTTATTTAGGAGCTGACTGACTGACTGATCTACAGGTAATAATAGTTATTTAGGAGCTGACTGACTGACTGATCTACAGGTAATAATAGTTATTTAGGAGCCGACTGACTGACTGATCTACAGGTAATAATAGTTATTTAGGAGCTGACTGACTGATCTACAGGTAATAATAGTTATTTAGGAGCTGACTGACTGACTGATCTACAGGTAATAATAGTTATTTAGGAGCTGACTGACTGACTGATCTACAGGTAATAATAGTTATTTAGGAGCTGACTGACTGACTGATCTACAGGTAATAATAGTTATTTAGGAGCTGACTGACTGATCTACAGGTAATACTAGTTATTTAGGAGCTGACTGACTGACTGATCTACAGGTAATAATAGTTATTTAGGAGCTGACTGACTGACTGACTGATCTACAGGTAATAATAGTTATTTAGGAGCTGACTGACTGATCTACAGGTAATAATAGTTATTTAGGAGCTGACTGACTGACTGACTGATCTACAGGTAATAATAGTTATTTAGGAGCTGACTGACTGACTAACTGATCTACAGGTAATAATAGTTATTTAGGAGCTGACTGACTGACTGACTGATCTACAGGTAATAATAGTTATTTAGGAGCTGACTGGCTGACTGATCTACAGGTAATAATAGTTATTTAGGAGCTGACGGACTGACTGATCTACAGGTAATAATAGTTATTTAGGAGCTGACTGACTGACTGATCTACAGGTAATAATAGTTATTTAGGAGCTGACTGACTGACTGATCTACAGGTAATAATAGTTATTTAGGAGCTGACTGGCTGACTGATCTACAGGTAATAATAGTTATTTAGGAGCTGACTGACTGACTGATCTACAGGTAATAATAGTTATTTAGGAGCTGACTGACTGACTGATCTACAGGTAATAATAGTTATTTAGGAGCTGACTGATCTACAGGTAATAATAGTTATTTAGGAGCTGACTGACTGACTGATCTACAGGTAATAATAGTTATTTAGGAGCTGACTGACTGATCTACAGGTAATAATAGTTATTTAGGAGCTGACTGACTGACTGATCTACAGGTAATAATAGTTATTTAGGAGCTGACTGACTGACTGATCTACAGGTAATAATAGTTATTTAGGAGCTGACTGACTGACTGATCTACAGGTAATAATAGTTATTTAGGAGCTGACTGACTGATCTACAGGTAATAATAGTTATTTAGGAGCTGACTGACTGACTGATCTACAGGTAATAATAGTTATTTAGGAGCTGGCTGACTGACTGATCTACAGGTAATAATAGTTATTTAGGAGCTGACTGACTGACTGATCTACAGGTAATAATAGTTATTTAGGAGCTGACTGACTGACTGATCTACAGGTAATAATAGTTATTTAGGAGGTGACTGACTGACTGATCTACAGGTAATAATAGTTATTTAGGAGCTGACTGACTGACTGATCTACAGGTAATAATAGTTATTTAGGAGCTGACTGACTGACTGGTCTACAGGTAATA
>NW_027006550.1:22500-30000 GCF_036934945.1 Oncorhynchus masou masou
GACACTGTCCTCTATGGAGACCAGAGACCTGACAGGACACTGTCCTCTATGTAGACCAGAGACCTGACAGGTAACACACTGTCCTCTATGTAGACCAGAGACCTGACGGGACACTGTCCTCTATGTAGACCAGAGACCTGACAGGACACTGTCCTCTATGTAGACCAGAGACCTGACGGGACACTGTCCTCTATGTAGACCAGAGACCTGACAGGACACTGTCCTCTATGTAGACCAGAGACCTGACAGGACACTGTCCTCTATGTAGACCAGAGACCTGACGGGACACTGTCCTCTATGTAGACCAGAGACCTGACAGGACACTGTCCTCTATGTAGACCAGAGACCTGACGGGACACTGTCCTCTATGTAGACCAGAGACCTGACGGGACACTGTCCTCTATGTAGACCAGAGACCTGACGGGACACTGTCCTCTATGTAGACCAGAGACCTGACAGGACACTGTCCTCTATGTAGACCAGAGACCTGACGGGACACTGTCCTCTATGTAGACCAGAGACCTGACGGGACACTGTCCTCTATGTAGACCAGAGACCTGACGGGACACTGTCCTCTATGTAGACCAGAGACCTGACGGGACACTGTCCTCTATGTAGACCAGAGACCTGACGGGACACTGTCCTCTATGTAGACCAGAGACCTGACAGGACACTGTCCTCTATGTGGACCAGAGACCTGACGGGACACTGTCCTCTATGTAGACCAGAGACCTGACAGGTAACACACTGTCCTCTATGTAGACCAGAGACCTGACAGGACACTGTCCTCTATGTAGACCAGAGACCTGACTGGACACTGTCCTCTATGTAGACCAGAGACCTGACAGGACACTGTCCTCTATGTAGACCAGAGACCTGACAGGACACTGTCCTCTATGTAGACCAGAGACCTGACAGGACACTGTCCTCTATGTAGACCAGAGACCTGACAGGACACTGTCCTCTATGTAGACCAGAGACCTGACAGGTAACACACTGTCCTCTATGTAGACCAGAGACCTGACAGGTAACACACTGTCCTCTATGTAGACCAGAGACCTGACAGGTAACACACTGTCCTCTATGTAGACCAGAGACCTGACAGGTAACACACTGTCCTCTATGTAGACCAGAGACCTGACAGGTAACACACTGTCCTCTATGTAGACCAGAGACCTGACAGGTAACACACTGTCCTCTATGTAGACCAGAGACCTGACAGGTAACACACTGTCCTCTATGTAGACCAGAGACCTGACAGGACACTGTCCTCTATGTAGACCAGAGACCTGACAGGTAACACACTGTCCTCTATGTAGACCAGAGACCTGACAGGACACTGTCCTCTATGTAGACCAGAGACCTGACAGGTAACACACTGTCCTCTATGTAGACCAGAGACCTGACAGGACACACACTGTCCTCTATGTAGACCAGAGACCTGACAGGTAACACACTGTCCTCTATGTAGACCAGAGACCTGACAGGACACACACTGTCCTCTATGTAGACCAGAGACCTGACAGGACACTGTCCTCTATGTAGACCAGAGACCTGACAGGTAACACACTGTCCTCTATGTAGACCAGAGACCTGACAGGACACACACTGTCCTCTATGTAGACCAGAGACCTGACAGGACACTGTCCTCTATGTAGACCAGAGACCTGACAGGACACTGTCCTCTATGTAGACCAGAGACCTGACAGGACACTGTCCTCTATGTAGACCAGAGACCTGACAGGACACTGTCCTCTATGTAGACCAGAGACCTGACAGGACACTGTCCTCTATGTAGACCAGAGACCTGACAGGACACTGTCCTCTATGTAGACCAGAGACCTGACAGGACACTGTCCTCTATGTAGACCAGAGACCTGACAGGACACTGTCCTCTATGTAGACCAGAGACCTGACAGGACACTGTCCTCTATGTAGACCAGAGACCTGACAGGACACTGTCCTCTATGTAGACCAGAGACCTGACAGGACACTGTCCTCTATGTGGACCAGAGACCTGACAGGACACTGTCCTCTATGTAGACCAGAGACCTGACAGGACACTGTCCTCTATGTAGACCAGAGACCTGACAGGACACTGTCCTCTATGTAGACCAGAGACCTGACAGGTAACACACTGTCCTCTATGTAGACCAGAGACCTGACAGGTAACACACTGTCCTCTATGTAGACCAGAGACCTGACTGGACACTGTCCTCTATGTAGACCAGAGACCTGACAGGTAACACACTGTCATCTATGTAGACCAGAGACCTGACAGGACACTGTCCTCTATGTAGACCAGAGACCTGACAGGTAAGACACTGTCCTCTATGTAGACCAGAGACCTGACAGGTAACACACTGTCCTCTATGTAGACCAGAGACCTGACTGGACACTGTCCTCTATGTAGACCAGAGACCTGACAGGTAACACACTGTCCTCTATGTAGACCAGAGACCTGACAGGACACTGTCCTCTATGTAGACCAGAGACCTGACAGGACACTGTCCTCTATGTAGACCAGAGACCTGACAGGTAACACACTGTCCTCTATGTAGACCAGAGACCTGACGGGACACTGTCCTCTATGTGGACCAGAGACCTGACAGGACACTGTCCTCTATGTAGACCAGAGACCTGACAGGACACTGTCCTCTATGTAGACCAGAGACCTGACAGGACACTGTCCTCTATGTAGACCAGAGACCTGACAGGTAACACACTGTCCTCTATGTAGACCAGAGACCTGACAGGACACTGTCCTCTATGTAGACCAGAGACCTGACTGGACACTGTCCTCTATGTAGACCAGAGACCTGACAGGTAACACACTGTCCTCTATGTAGACCAGAGACCTGACAGGACACTGTCCTCTATGTAGACCAGAGACCTGACAGGACACTGTCCTCTATGTAGACCAGAGACCTGACAGGTAACACACTGTCCTCTATGTAGACCAGAGACCTGACGGGACACTGTCCTCTATGTAGACCAGAGACCTGACAGGACACTGTCCTCTATGTAGACCAGAGACCTGACAGGACACTGTCCTCTATGTAGACCAGAGACCTGACAGGTAACACACTGTCCTCTATGTAGACCAGAGACCTGACAGGACACTGTCCTCTATGTAGACCAGAGACCTGACTGGACACTGTCCTCTATGTAGACCAGAGACCTGACAGGTAACACACTGTCCTCTATGTAGACCAGAGACCTGACAGGACACTGTCCTCTATGTAGACCAGAGACCTGACAGGACACTGTCCTCTATGTAGACCAGAGACCTGACAGGTAACACACTGTCCTCTATGTAGACCAGAGACCTGACGGGACACTGTCCTCTATGTAGACCAGAGACCTGACAGGACACTGTCCTCTATGTAGACCAGAGACCTGACAGGTAACACACTGTCCTCTATGTAGACCAGAGACCTGACGGGACACTGTCCTCTATGTAGACCAGAGACCTGACGGGACACTGTCCTCTATGTAGACCAGAGACCTGACAGGACACCGTCCTCTATGTAGACCAGAGACCTGACAGGACACTGTCCTCTATGTAGACCAGAGACCTGACGGGACACTGTCCTCTATGTAGACCAGAGACCTGACAGGTAACACACACTGTCCTCTATGTAGACCAGAGACCTGACAGGACACTGTCCTCTATGTAGACCAGAGACCTGACGGGACACTGTCCTCTATGTAGACCAGAGACCTGACGGGACACTGTCCTCTATGTAGACCAGAGACCTGACAGGACACTGTCCTCTATGTAGACCAGTGACCTGACAGGTAACACACTGTCCTCTATGTAGACCAGAGACCTGACAGGACACTGTCCTCTATGTAGACCAGAGACCTGACGGGACACTGTCCTCTATGTAGACCAGAGACCTGACGGGACACTGTCCTCTATGTAGACCAGAGACCTGACAGGACACTGTCCTCTATGTAGACCAGAGACCTGACAGGACACTGTCCTCTATGTAGACCAGAGACCTGACGGGACACTGTCCTCTATGTAGACCAGTCCCATGATGGTAGTGACTGTTTACTGCTGATCACTGTGCATTATGTGGGTGTGATGAATAAAAGTCCCATGATGGTAGTGACTGTTTCCTGCTGATCACTGTGCATTATGTGGGTGTGATGAATAAAAGTCCCATGATGGTAGTGACTGTTTACTGCTGATCACTGTGCATTATGTGGGTGTGATGTTGGAAGAACTCAGAATAAAAGTCCCATGATGGTAGTGACTGTTTACTGCTCATCACTTATTAAACATCACTTATTAAACATTTCATATTTCAGCTGTGGTGTATATTATATTAGTTTGTTTTATATAATACATCAGATTTATATGTTAAGTTAGATTTATATATATAATATATTACATTAGTTTTTATTTATTGTATATTACATTTGTTTTATTCATATATTACATTATTTTAAATCTATTTCAATCATTTTATTTATATATTACATTAGTTTTCTTTATATATTACATTAGTTTTATTTATATATTACATTAGATTTCTTTATATATTACATTAGTTTTATTTATATATTACATTAGATTTCTTTATATATTACATTAGTTTTATTTATATATTACATTAGTTTTATTTATATATTACATTAGTTTTATATTATATATATTATATTAGTTTTATATACATGTTATATATTACATTAGTTTTCTTTATATATTACATTAGTTTTATTTATATATTACATTAGTTTTATATTATATATATTATATTCGTTTTTTATACATTTTATATATTGCATTAGTTTTATTTATATATTACATTAGTTTTATTTATTTATTACATTAGTTTTATATATTACATTATATTTATATATATATTATATATTACGTTACATTTATATATTTATATATTATATTACATTAGTTACATTACATTACATTAGTTACATTAGTTTATTTATTTATTGCATTACTTTTATATATTACATTATATTTATATATTATATATTACGTTACATTTATATATTATATTACATTAGTTGTATATATATTATATATATTACGTTAGTTTTATAAATATATTACATTAGTTTTATATATATATATTATATATTACATTCGTTTTGTATATATTATATATTACATTAGTTTTACATATATAATATATATTACATTAGTTTTATATATTACATTAGATTTATATATATATTACGTTATATATATATATATATATATTACATTTGTTTTATATATATATTACATTAGTTTTATATATATATATTATATATTACATTAGTTTTATATATATATTACATTAGTTTTATATATATATATTACATTAGTTTTATATATATTATGTATTACATTAGTTTTATATATATGTATTACATTAGTTTTATATATATATATTACATTAGTTTTAAATATATATATATATTATATATTACATTAGTTTTATATATATATTACATTAGTTTTATATATATTATATATTACATTAGTTTTATATATTACATTAGTTTTATATATATTATATATTACATTAGTTTTATATATATTATGTATTACATTAGTTTTATATATATATATTACATTAGTTTTAAATATATATATATTATATATGACATTAGTTTTATATATATTATATATTACATTAGTTTTATATATATTATATATTACATTAGTTTTATATATTACATTAGTTTTATATATATTATATATTACATTAGTTTTATATATATTATGTATTACATTAGTTTTATATATATATTACATTAGTTTTAAATATATATATATATTATATATGACATTAGTTTTATATATATTATATATTACATTAGTTTTATATATATTATATATTACATTAGTTTTATATATATTATATATTACATTAGTTTTATATATTACATTAGTTTTATATATTACATTAGATTTATATATTACTTTAGTTTTATATATATATTATATATTACGTTACATTTATATATATATATTACATTAGTTTTCTATATATTACATTAGTTTTATATATATATAATATATATTACATTAGTTTTATATATATATAATATATATTACATTAGTTTTATATATATATATATATATAATATATATTACATTAGTTTTATATTGTCCAGACTGGCAGCTCCTCTGATTTCCTGAAATCCATAATGGCCTTATAAAGGTTTCTGCTTAGGGAGCCCCTCAACTCAACTCTCAACAGACCGACGGCAAATGGAATAGCAGCTCTGCCTTCTCTCACGCGGTGGTGTACATGTTTCCTCTTCGGAGACGGCTGGGTGATGAATATAGAATCTAAGCTGTCATTTGTGAGGCAGAGGGATGTCTCGGAGGCTGCCTGTCAGTCATTGGGGGAAATGTGTCAAAGTAAAACGCCTTAGACATCAGACAGGTTTACGCCGAACCCTCACCGCTGACAAATGTTGACTCTACAATAACTGCCGCTATACAGTGCTGAGAAAATGTTCTTTCAGTGAGCGAACGCCTCGTCCCATTAGACCTGATGCTATATGAAATCCACCCCCACCATGTCCTCTAGCTACCTTGAAAGGTGAAGGAAACTGGAATATAGGCTCTGAGAGGCTAGTGCACACACACACACTTAATTCTTTGGCTCTTTATTTGGCTGTGCCAGGGAAGGCAGAGGGCCTCTTACAGCCTGAGAGACTTAAGCAACAGCTGGTGTGCACAGACACATTTCCTATTTCTGCCCAAGGTAGATCATGTAACTCTCACTCTCAGCCTTGGAGGCCGTGTGAAGGACAAAGCGAGCACATCCATAAACAAAACTAATGTTTTCATACGGGCCCTTTGGAGGTAAAAGAGGGAACCCTTGGCGGACTTACACCCGCCACCTCCCCCGCTACTTCAACCCACCTTCTCCACCTTGCCTTCTACCCCCATCACCTTAGACGTCTACCACACTAACCCTTTCCTTCTAGAGGGTCCCACTCTCCCTGGGTCTCACTCACCCCCCCCCCCCCAGCGCTCCACTCTTCATTTGACTGTGGTGCATGAAGCGGTGATTTTTTTTTTTTTTTGTATCTTTAAATTTGCATGTTCTTAAACATAAGGATGTGTGTATTTTTGTCTCCCATAATTAAAAGATGCTGTTTATGAAGTGTCTGCTTATGAGATTTGTAAGTCGCTCTGGATAAGAGCGTCTGCTAAATGACTTAAATGTAAATATATATATAATATATATTGCATTAGTTTTATATATATAATATATATTACATTAGGTTTATATATATATATTATATATTAGTTATATATATATATATTATACATTACATTAGTTTTATATATATTATATATTACATTTGTTTTGTGTGTGTGTATATATATATATATATATATATATTGTATATATTACATTATGTGTGATGTAGTGTGTGTATATATATATATATATATAACATTCGTTTTATATGTCCTCTATCTATATATATATTTACACTACATCAGAGAAACTACAA
>NW_027006550.1:32500-126512 GCF_036934945.1 Oncorhynchus masou masou
TCTCCTCCCCCCCTCTCTCTCTCTCTCTCTCCCCCCTCCTCCTCTCTCTCTCCTCCATCTCTCTCTCCTCTCCCTCTCCTCCCTCTCTCTCCTCCCTCCCCCTTCCCCCTCTCCCTCTCCTCCCTCTCCCCTCTCTCTCCTCCCTCTCCCTCTCTCTCTCCTCCCTCTCTCCTCCCCCCCCTCTCTCTCTCTCCCTCCCCCCTCTCTCCCTCTCCCCTCCCCCCTCTCTCCCCCTCTCCTCCCTCTCTCCCTCTCCTCCCCCTTCCCCCTCCCTCCCTCTCCTCCCCTCTCTCCCTCCCCCCCTCTCTCTCCTCCCCCCTCTCTCTCCCTCCCCCTCTCTCTCTCCTCCCCCTCTCTCTCTCTCTCCCCTCCCCCCTCTCTCTCCTCCCCCCCCTCTCTCTCTCCCCTCCCCCTCTCTCTCTCTCCTCCCCCTCTCTCTCTCTCTCTCCCTCTCCCCCCTCTCTCTCTCTCCCTCCCCTCTCTCTCTCTCTCCTCCCCCCCCTCTCTCTCTTTCTCTCCCCCCCTCTCTCTCTCTCCTCTCCCCCCCTCTCTCCTCTCTCTCCCTCTCCACTCTCTCTCCCTCCCCCTCTCTCTCCTCTCTCCCCCCTCTCCCTCTCCTCACCCCTCTCCCTCCCTCTCCAGTCAGGTCCGGAGAGTCTAAATGGTCTCCAGGAGGGTGTAACTCATCTCTGGCCCATGAGCTGTGGAAGGTCCCTCTGGCTCCTAAAGGTCTTTCAGCCCCTTCCCGCCCCCCTCCCGGCCTCACCAGCCACCCTCAGAAACCCCCTCCACCCTGGGGGGAAGCTCCTCTCCGCTTGGGGGGCTGGGGGCACTCTGACTCCAGATACACACCTGGTGAGACTGCCTGTAACAAGGGGGTGTAGATGTGTTTAACGATGGAGAAATGCACGTGTATGTGTGTGTGGGGGGGAAATGTGTGTGTGTGTGTGTGGGGAAGTGTGTGTGGGGAAATGTGTGTGTGTGTGTTGCCTAATTCACCAAGCTGTGCTGTTTCTCACCTTCAGAAAGTATTCAGACCCCTTTTCTTTGTTACGTTTTACAGTAAAATGGATTCAATATAATTTTTCCCCCCCACATCAATCTACACACAATACCCCATAATGACATCACAATAACCCATAATGACATCACAGTGCCCCATAATGACATCACAGTGCCCCATAATGACATCACAATACCCCATAATGACATCACAGTGCCCCATAATGACATCACAATACCCCATAATGACAAAGCAAAAACAGGTTTTTAGAAATTTTAGCAAATGTATTTAAGATAAACAAACAGAAATACCTTATTTACATAATTATTATTTATTGACATAAGTATTCAAACCCTTTGCTATGAGACTTCAAAAATTGAGCTCAGGTGCATCCTGTTTCCATTGATCATCCTTGATGTTTCTACAACTTGATTAGAGTCCACTTATGGTAAATTCAGTTGATTGGACATGATTTGTAAAGGCACACACCTGTCTATATAAGTTCCCACAGTTGACAGTGGATGTCAGAGCAAAAACAAAGCCATGAAGTTGAAGGAATTGTCCGTAGAGATCCGAGACAGGATTGTGTCGAGGCACAGATCTGGACAAGGGTAGCAAAACATTTCTGCAGCATTGAAGGTCTCCAAGAACACAGTGGCCTCCATCATTCCATCATTCATAAATGGAAGAAGCCACTCCTCAGTAAAAGGCACATGACAGCCTGCTTGGAGTTTACCAAAAGGCAACTAAAGGACTCTCCGACCAAGATTCTCTGGTGTGAAGAAACCAAGATTGAACTCTGTGGCCTGAATTCCAAGCGTCATGTCTGGAGGAAACCTGGCACCATCCCTACGGTGAAGCATGGTGGTGGCAGCATCATGTTGTGGGAATGTTTTTCAGCTGCAGGGACTGGGAGACTAGTCAGGATCGAGGGAAAGATGAACGGAGCAAAGTACAGAGAGTTGTTGTTATGGAGTATTGTGATGTCATTATGGGGTATTGTGATGTCGTTATGGGGTATTGTGATGTCGTTATGGTGTATTGTGATGTCGTTATGGGGTATTGTGATGTCGTTATGGGGTATTGTGATGTCGTTATGGGGTATTGTGATGTCGTTATGGAGTATTGTGATGTCGTTATGGGGTATTGTGATGTCGTTATGGGGTATTGTGATGTCGTTATGGGGTATTGTGATGTCGTTATGGAGTATTGTGATGTCGTTATGGAGTATTGTGATGTCGTTATGGAGTATTGTGATGTCGTTATGGAGTATTGTGATGTCGTTATGGAGTATTGTGATGTCGTTATGGAGTATTGTGATGTCGTTGTGGGGTATTGTGATGTCGTTATGGGGTATTGTGATGTCGTTATGGAGTATTGTGATGTCATTATGGAGTATTGTGATGTCGTTATGGAGTATTGTGATGTCGTTATGGAGTATTGTGATGTCATTATGGAGTATTGTGTGAAGATTGATGAAGGGGAAAAAAAAACAATTTAATCAATTTTAGAATAAGACTGTAACGTAACAAAATGTGTGAAAAAGTCAAGGGGTCTGAATACCCTGATGTCAGACTGTATAATGCTTCCCGAAGGTGCCTGTAGTTCCTGGAACCGTGGCACAAAGGATCATGGGAGAACAAACACCAGAGTCGGTAGGGTACGGCTTGGCCCCCCCAGAGTCGGTAGGGTACGGCTTGGCCCCCCCAGAGTCGGTAGGGTACGGCTTGGCCCCCCCAGAGTCGGTAGGGTACGGCTTGGCCCCCCAGAGTCGGTAGGGTACGGCTTGGCCCCCCCAGAGTCGGTAGGGTACGGCTTGGCCCCCAGAGTCGGTAGGGTACGGCTTGGCCCCCCAGAGTCGGTAGGGTACGGCTTGGCCCCCCCAGAGTCGGTAGGGTACGGCTTGGCCCCCCAGAGTCGGTAGGGTACGGCTTGGCCCCCCAGAGTCGGTAGGGTACGGCTTGGCCCCCCCAGAGTCGGTAGGGTACGGCTTGGCCCCCAGAGTCGGTAGGGTACGGCTTGGCCCCCAGAGTCGGTAGGGTACGGCTTGGCCCCCCCAGAGTCGGTAGGGTACGGCTTGGCCCCCCCAGAGTCGGTAGGGTACGGATTGGCCCTGTAGTGGAAATCAAGTGTGTCTTGGTAATAATCGTCTGTTCTCTCCTGCCACTCAGGTTGTAGTTGGAGTGACGGTAGCAGCAGCTCAGGGAGAACCAACTGGCTCGTTCTCAAGAATCTCACAACTCAGGTAAACACATGCACTTACACACACACACACTTACACACAAACACACACACTCTGGCCTACTATCTACTAGTGTTGTAGGACTTGACTCTGACTTGACCAGTGGGGAAAATCTCTCTTTTGTATAATTCAACATATTAGCGACAACAGCAAATGTGCAACAGTGTCATGAAATGGGGAAAACATGGTTTGATACTTTTAGGAGGACTACCAAGGGCCTAGTGACTAGTTGGCTGCTTTTAGGAGGACTACCAAGGGTCTAGTGACTGGTTGGAGGACTACAAAGGGACTAGTGACTGGTTGGCTGCTTTTAGGAGGACTACCAAGGGTCTAATGACTGGTTGGCTGCTTTTAGGAGGACTACCAAGGGACTAGTGACTGGTTGGCTGCTTTTAGGAGGACTACCAAGGGACTAGTGACTGGTTGGCTGCTTTTAAGAGGAATACCAAGGGACTAGTGACTGGTTGGAGGACTACCAGGGGACTAGTGACTGGTTGGAGGACTACCAGGGGACTAGTGACTGGTTGGCTGCTTTTAGGAGGAATACCAAGGGTCTAATGACTGGTTGGCTGCTTTTAGGAGGACTACCAAGGGTCTAATGACTGGTTGGCTGCTTTTAGGAGGAATACCAAGGGACTAGTGACTGGTTGGAGGACTACCAAGGGTCTAATGACTGGTTGGAGGACTACCAAGGGACTAGTGACTGGTTGGCTGCTTTTAGGAGGACTACCAAGGGTCTAGTGACTGGTTGGCTGCTTTTAGGAGGACTTCCAAGGGTCTAGTGACTGGTTGGCTGCTTTTAAGAGGAATACCAAGGGACTAGTGACTGTTTGGCTGCTTTTAGGAGGACTACCAAGGGACTAGTGACTGGTTGGAGGACTACCAAGGGACTAGTGACTGGTTGGAGGACTACCAAGGGACTAGTGACTGGTTGGAGGACTACCAAGGGACTAGTGACTGGTTGGAGGACTACCAAGGGACTAGTGACTGGTTGGAGGACTACCAAGGGACTAGTGACTGGTTGGAGGACTACCAAGGGTCTAGGGACTGGTTGGAGGACTACCAAGGGACTTGTGACTGGTTGGAGGACTACCAGGGGACTAGTGACTGGTTGGAGGACTACCAAGGGACTTGTGACTGGTTGGAGGACTACCAGGGGACTAGTGACTGGTTGGAGGACTACCAAGGGACTAGTGACTGGTTGGAGGACTACCAAGGGTCTAGTGACTGGTTGTCTGCTTTTAGGAGGACTACCAAGGGACTAGTGACTGGTTGGCTGCTTTTAGGAGGAATACCAAGGGACTACTGACTGGTTGGCTGCTTTTAGGAGGACTACCAAGGGTCTAATGACTGGTTGGCTGCTTTTAGGAGGACTACCAAGGGACTAGTGACTGGTTGGCTGCTTTTAGGAGGACTACCAAGGGACTAGTGACTGGTTGTCTGCTTTTAGGAGGACTACCAAGGGACTAGTGACTGGTTGGCTGCTTTTAGGAGGACTACCAAGGGACTAGTGACTGGTTGGCTGCTTTTAGGAGGACTACCAAGGGACTAGTGACTGGTTGGCTGCTTTTAGGAGGACTACCAAGGGACTAGTGACTGGTTGGCTGCTTTTAGGAGGACTACCAAGGGACTAGTGACTGGTTGGCTGCTTTTAGGAGGAATACCAAGGGACTAGTGACTGGTTGGAGGACTACCAAGGGACTAGTGACTGGTTGGAGGACTACCAGGGGACTAGTGACTGGTTGGAGGACTACCAAGGGACTAGTGACTGGTTGGAGGACTACCAGGGGACTAGTGACTGGTTGGAGGACTACCAAGGGACTAGTGACTGGTTGGAGGACTACCAAGGGACTAGTGACTGGTTGGAGGACTACCAGGGGACTAGTGACTGGTTGGAGGACTACCAAGGGACTAGTGACTGGTTGGAGGACTACCAAGGGACTAGTGACTGGTTGGAGGACTACCAGGGGACTAGTGACTGGTTGGAGGACTACCAAGGGACTAGTGACTGGTTGGAGGACTACCAAGGGTCTAGTGACTGGTTGGCTGCTTTTAGGAGGAATACCAAGGGACTAGTGACTGGTTGGAGGACTACCAAGGGACTAGTGACTGGTTGGAGGACTACCAAGGGACTAGTGACTGGTTGGAGGACTACCAGGGGACTAGTGACTGGTTGGAGGACTACCAAGGGACTAGTGACTGGTTGGAGGACTACCAAGGGACTAGTGACTGGTTGGAGGACTACCAGGGGACTAGTGACTGGTTGGAGGACTACCAAGGGACTAGTGACTGGTTGGAGGACTACCAAGGGTCTAGTGACTGGTTGGCTGCTTTTAGGAGGACTACAAAGGGACTAGTGACTGGTTGGCTGCTTTTAAGAGGAATACCAAGGGACTAGTGACTGGTTGGCTGCTTTTAGGAGGACTACCAAGGGACTAGTGACTGGTTGGCTGCTTTTAGGAGGACTACCAAAGGGACTAGTGACTGGTTGGCTGCTTTTAGGAGGACTACCAAGGGTCTAGTGACTGGTTGGAGGACTACAAAGGGACTAGTGACTGGTTGGCTGCTTTTAGGAGGACTACCAAGGGTCTAGTGACTGGTTGGCTGCTTTTAAGAGGACTACCAAGGGACTAGTGACTGGTTGGCTGCTTTTAGAAGGACTACCAGGGGACTAGTGACTGGTTGACTGCTTTTAAGAGGACTACCAAGGGACTAGTGACTGGTTGGAGGACTACAAAGGGACTAGTGACTGGTTGGCTGCTTTTAGGAGGACTACCAAGGGTCTAGTGACTGGTTGGCTGCTTTTAAGAGGACTACCAAGGGACTAGTGACTGGTTGGCTGCTTTTAGAAGGACTACCAGGGGACTAGTGACTGGTTGGCTGCTTTTAAGAGGACTACCAAGGGACTATTGACTGGTTGGCTGCTTTTAGGAGGACTACCAAGGGACTAGTGACTGGTTGGCTGCTTTTAGAAGGACTACCAGGGGACTAGTGACTGGTTGGCTGCTTTTAAGAGGACTACCAAGGGACTAGTGACTGGTTGGCTGCTTTTAGGAGGACTACCAAGGGACTAGTGACTGGTTGGCTGCTTTTAGGAGGACTACCAAGGGACTAGTGACTGGTTGGCTGCTTTTAGGAGGACTACCAAGGGTCTAGTGACTGGTTGGTTGCTTTTAGGAGGAATACCAAGGGACTAGTGACTGGTTGGCTGCTTTTAGGAGGACTACCAAGGGTCTAGTGACTGGTTGGCTGCTTTTAGGAGGGCTACCAAGGGACTAGTGACTGGTTGGCTGCTTTTAGGAGGACTACCAAGGGACTAGTGACTGGTTGGAGGACTACCAAGGGTCTAGTGACTGGTTGGCTGCTTTTAGGAGGGCTACCAAGGGTCTAGTGACTGGTTGGAGGACTACCAAGGGTCTAGTGACTGGTTGGAGGACTACAAAGGGACTAGTGACTGGTTGGCTGCTTTTAGGAGGACTACAAAGGGACTAGTGACTGGTTGGCTGCTTTTAGGAGGACTACCAAGGGTCTAGTGACTGGTTGGCTGCTTTTAGGAGGACTACCAAGGGACTAGTGACTGGTTGGCTGCTTTTAGGAGGACTACCAAGGGTCTAATGACTGGTTGGAGGACTACCAAGGGACTAGTGACTGGTTGGAGGAATGGCAAGGGACTAGTGACTGGTTGGAGGACTACCAAGGGACTAGTGACTGGTTGGAGGACTACCAAGGGACTAGTGACTGGTTGGAGGACTACCAAGGGACTAGTGACTGGTTGGAGGACTACCAAGGAACTAGTGACTGGTTGGAGGACTACAAAGGGACTAGTGACTGGTTGGCTGCTTTTAGGAGGGCTACCAAGGGTCTAGTGACTGGTTGGCTGCTTTTAGGAGGACTACCAAGGGACTAGTGACTGGTTGGCTGCTTTTAGGAGGACTACCAAGGGTCTAGTGACTGGTTGGCTGCTTTTAGGAGGAATACCAAGGGTCTAGTGACTGGTTGGCTGCTTTTAGGAGGACTACCAAGGGACTAGTGACTGGTTGGCTGCTTTTAGGAGGGCTACCTAGGGACTAGTGACTGGTTGGAGGACTACCAAGGGACTAGTGACTGGTTGGCTGCTTTTAGGAGGACTACCAAGGGACTAGTGACTGGTTGGCTGCTTTTAGGAGGACTACCAAGGGTCTAGTGACTGGTTGGCTGCTTTTAGGAGGAATACGAAGGGGCTAGTGACTGGTTGGCTGCTTTTAGAAGGACTACCAGGGGACTACTGACTGGTTGGCTGCTTTTAGGAGGACTACCAAGGGTCTAGTGACTGGTTGGCTGCTTTTAGGAGGACTACCAAGGGACTAGTGACTGGTTGGAGGACTACCAAGGGTCTAGTGACTGGTTGGAGGACTACCAAGGGTCTAGTGACTGGTTGGAGGACTACCAAGGGACTAGTGACTGGTTGGAGGACTACCAAGGGTCTAGGGACTGGTTGGAGGACTACCAAGGGACTAGTGACTGGTTGGAGGACTACCAAGGGACTAGTGACTGGTTGGAGGACTACCAAGGGACTAGTGACTGGTTGGAGGACTACCAAGGGACTAGTGACTGGTTTGCTGCTTTTAGAAGGACTACCAAGGGACTAGTGACTGGTTGGCTGCTTTTAGGAGTACTACCAAGGGACTAGTGACTGGTTGGCTGCTTTTAAGATGAATACCAAGGGACTAGTGACTGGTTGGCTGCTTTTAGGAGGACTACCAAGGGACTAGTGACTGGTTGGCTGCTTTTAGGAGGACTACCAAGGGACTAGTGACTGGTTGGCTGCTTTTAGAAGGACTACCAAGGGACTAGTGACTGGTTGGCTGCTTTTAGGAGGACTACCAAGGGACTAGTGACTGGTTGGCTGCTTTTAGGAGGACTACCAAGGGACTAGTGACTGGTTGGCTGCTTTTAGGAGGACTACCAAGGGACTAGTGACTTGTTGGAGGACTACAAAGGGACTAGTGACTGGTTGGCTGCTTTTAGGAGGACTACCAAGGGACTAGTGACTGGTTGTCTGCTTTTAGGAGGACTACCAAGGGACTTGTGACTGGTTGGCTGCTTTTAGGAGGACTACCAAGGGACTAGTGACTGGTTGGCTGCTTTTAGGAGGACTACCAAGGGACTTGTGACTGGTTGGCTGCTTTTAGGAGGACTACCAAGGGACTAGTGACTAGTTGGCTGCTTTTAGGAGGACTACCAAGGGTCTAGTGACTGGTTGGAGGACTACAAAGGGACTAGTGACTGGTTGGCTGCTTTTAGGAGGACTACCAAGGGTCTAGTGACTGGTTGGCTGCTTTTAGGAGGACTACCAAGGGACTAGTGACTGGTTGGCTGCTTTTAGGAGGACTACCAAGGGACTAGTGACTTGTTGGAGGACTACAAAGGGACTAGTGACTGGTTGGCTGCTTTTAGGAGGACTACCAAGGGACTAGTGACTGGTTGGCTGCTTTTAGGAGGACTACCAAGGGACTTGTGACTGGTTGGCTGCTTTTAGGAGGACTACCAAGGGACTAGTGACTGGTTGGCTGCTTTTAGGAGGACTACCAAGGGACTAGTGACTGGTTGGCTGCTTTTAGGAGGACTACCAAGGGACTAGTGACTGGTTGGCTGCTTTTAGGAGGACTACCAAGGGACTAGTGACTGGTTGGCTGCTTTTAGGAGGACTACCAAGGGACTTGTGACTGGTTGGCTGCTTTTAGGAGGACTACCAAGGGACTAGTGACTAGTTGGCTGCTTTTAGGAGGACTACCAAGGGACTAGTGACTGGTTGGAGGACTACAAAGGGACTAGTGACTGGTTGGCTGCTTTTAGGAGGACTACCAAGGGACTAGTGACTGGTTGGCTGCTTTTAGGAGGACTACCAAGGGACTAGTGACTGGTTGTCTGCTTTTAGGAGGACTACCAAGGGACTTGTGACTGGTTGGCTGCTTTTAGGAGGACTACCAAGGGACTAGTGACTGGTTGGCTGCTTTTAGGAGGACTACCAAGGGACTTGTGACTGGTTGGCTGCTTTTAGGAGGACTACCAAGGGACTAGTGACTAGTTGGCTGCTTTTAGGAGGACTACCAAGGGCCTAGTGACTGGTTGGAGGACTACAAAGGGACTAGTGACTGGTTGGCTGCTTTTAGGAGGACTACCAAGGGTCTAGTGACTGGTTGGCTGCTTTTAGGAGGACTACCAAGGGACTAGTGACTGGTTGGCTGCTTTTAGGAGGACTACCAAGGGACTAGTGACTTGTTGGAGGACTACAAAGGGACTAGTGACTGGTTGGCTGCTTTTAGGAGGACTACCAAGGGACTAGTGACTGGTTGGCTGCTTTTAGGAGGACTACCAAGGGACTTGTGACTGGTTGGCTGCTTTTAGGAGGACTACCAAGGGACTAGTGACTGGTTGGCTGCTTTTAGGAGGACTACCAAGGGACTAGTGACTGGTTGGCTGCTTTTAGGAGGACTACCAAGGGACTAGTGACTGGTTGGCTGCTTTTAGGAGGACTACCAAGGGACTAGTGACTGGTTGGCTGCTTTTAGGAGGACTACCAAGGGACTTGTGACTGGTTGGCTGCTTTTAGGAGGACTACCAAGGGACTAGTGACTAGTTGGCTGCTTTTAGGAGGACTACCAGGGGACTAGTGACTGGTTGGAGGACTACAAAGGGACTAGTGACTGGTTGGCTGCTTTTAGGAGGACTACCAAGGGACTAGTGACTGGTTGGCTGCTTTTAGGAGGACTACCAAGGGACTTGTGACTGGTTGGCTGCTTTTAGGAGGACTACCAAGGGACTAGTGACTAGTTGGCTGCTTTTAGGAGGACGACCAAGGGACTAGTGACTGGTTGGAGGACGACCAAGGGACTAGTGACTGGTTGGAGGACTACCAAGGGACTAGTGACTGGTCTACTTCAAGGCTGTTACTTCCATTTCTTAACTTCTCTCTCCTCTCCTCCCTCCTCTCCTCCCTCCCCTCTCTCCTCCTCTCCTCCCTCTCCTCCCTCCTCCCCCTCCTCTCCTCCCTCCCCTCCTCTCCTCCCTCCCCTCCTCTCCTCCCTCCCCTCATCTCCTCCCTCCCCTCATCTCCTCTCATCTCCTCCCTCCCTCCTTCCGCTCCTCCCTCTCCTCCATCCTCTCCTCCCTCCTTCCCTCTCTCCTCCCTCCTCCCCTCCTCTCCTATCCTCTCCTCCCCCTTCCCCTCCCCTCCCTCCTCTCCCCCTCCTCCCTCCCTCTCCCCTCTCCTCCCCTCCCTCCAGATGGATGGTTCTACTCTGAGGACTCTCTGTATGCAACATGGTCCTCTGATTACATTCCACCTCAACCTGCCACACGGCAATGCTGTCGTATGTTACAGCTCCAAGGACGAGGCAGCCAAGGCACAGAAGAGTCTGCACATGTAAGACAATTATACACATGCAACTCCCTCCTTCTCTTCATCGCCCTCTTCTCTCTCTCCTCTTCATCGCCCTCTTCTCTCTCTCCTCTTCATCGCCCTCTTCTCTCTCTCCTCTTCATCGCCCTCTTCTCTCTCTCCTCTTCATCGCCCTCTTCTCTCTCTCCTCTTCATCGCCCTCTTCTCTCTCTCTTCTTCATTGCCCTCTCTCTCTCTTCTTCATCGCCCTCTCTCTCTCTTCTTCATCGCCCTCTTCTCTCTCTCCTCTTCATCGCCCTCTTCTCTCTCTCCTCTTCATCGCCCTCTTCTCTCTCTCCTCTTCATCGCCCTCTTCTCTCTCTCCTCTTCATCGCCCTCTTCTCTCTCTCTTCTTCATCGCCCTCTTCTCTCTCTCTTCTTCATCGCCCTCTTCTCTCTCTCTTCTTCATCGCCCTCTCTTCTTCATCGCCCTCTCTCTCTTCATCGCCCTCTCTCTCTTCATCGCCCTCTCTCTCTTCATCGCCCTCTCTCTCTTCATTGACCTCTCTCTCTTCATCGACCTCTCTCTCTTCATCGACCTCTCTCTCTTCATCGACCTCTCTCTTCATCGACCTCTCTCTTTCATCGACCTCTCTCTCTTCATCGACCTCTCTCTCTTCATCGACCTCTCTCTCTTCATCGACCTCTCTCTCTTCATCGACCTCTCTCTCTTCATCGACCTCTCTCTCTTCATCGACCTCTCTCTCTTCATCGCCCTCTCTCTCTTCATCGCCCTCTCTCTCTTCATCGACCTCTCTCTCTTTATCCCTCTCTCCTCTCTCTCCTCTTTATCCCTCTCTCCTCTCTCTCCTCTTTATCCCTCTCTCTCCTCTCTCTCCTCTTTATCCCTCTCTCTCCTCTCTCTCCTCTTTATCCCTCTCCTCTCTCTCCTCTTTATCCCTCTCTCTCCTCTCTCTCCTCTTTATCCCTCTCTCTCCTCTCTCTCCTCTTTATCCCTCTCTCTCCTCTCTCTCCTCTTTATCCCTCTCTCTCCTCTTTCTCCTCTTCATCCCTCTCGTCTCTCTCTCCTCAGGTGCGTACTAGGGAACACTACCATTCTGGCTGAGTTTGCCAGTGAGGAGGAAATCAACCGTTTCTTTGCACAAGGTCAGTCATTGGCCGCTGCCACCCCGGGCTGG
Organism: Oncorhynchus masou masou; assembly: GCF_036934945.1. Lineage (NCBI taxonomy): Eukaryota > Metazoa > Chordata > Actinopteri > Salmoniformes > Salmonidae > Oncorhynchus > Oncorhynchus masou. Next base: position 44,305 of record NW_027006550.1, read on the forward strand.
CAGGCCATTGGCTCCTCTCAGAGCCGAATGGGCGGAGCCTTGGAGGGTTCCCACCCCTTCCCCAGCCGCGCCCCGGAGCCCAGTCAATGGAACGTCAGTGACCTCCATAGCTCCTCCCTTTGGGGCGGGTTGAACTATTCCACTAGCCTATGGGGCGAGGGCGGGAGGATCAACAGCCCTTCTCCAATCAGCTCCTTCCTCCCCGTGGATCACCTGACAGGGGGCGGGGACTCCATGTAAAGCCCGTGGACAGCGTGGCGACAGACTGAGTCGTCTAGAACCGTTATTAGTCTCAAACACAAAGAAAAAAAGTCCAAGACCAAAAACAAAATGGCTCCTTCTCACTTACAAATATACAGGAAGGGGGTCACCATGTGGAAAATACGTACAGGAAGTAGGGGGGGGTCACCCTGTGGAAAATACATACAGGAAGTAGGGGGGGGTCACCCTGTGGAAAATACGTACAGGAATTAGGGGGGGGGGGTCACCCTGTGGAAAATACATACAGGAAGTAGGGGGGTCACCCTGTGGAAAATACATACAGGAAGTAGGGGGGGGGGGGGGGGTCACCCTGTGGAAAATACGTACAGGAAGTAGGGGGGTCACCCTGTGGAAAATACATACAGGAAGTAGGGGGGGGTCACCCTGTGGAAAATACATACAGGAAGTAGGGGGGGGTCACCCTGTGGAAAATACATACAGGAAGTGGGGGGTTCACCCCGTGGAAAATGCGTACAGGAAGTGGGGGGGGGTTCACCCCGTGGAAAATGCGTACAGGAAGTGGGGGGGGGGGTCACCCTGTGGAAAATGCGTTATGTTTTTTTCCCTGCACATCCACGTTGTCTTCGCCCTTCTAAAACACATATCAGTTGGTATACTTGAATCACGCAGGACAATTCTACAATGTGAAGAAAATGCCTTATTATGCTTCAAAACCGAAACCTAAAAAACACAACAAAAAGCTTTTGTCTATTTCATTCATGGTCCCTGTTATTGGAATTCCAATCATTTGTGGCTTTTATTTAGTTGTTTTATTGTCATGTTGTTGTTTTGCTGACCATGTTGTTGTTTTATTGTCATGTTGTTGTTTCGCTTCCACTTTGCACTGAAACGTTATTTTTCTCTCAGTGTTTAATCTGCAATACAGAGGGAGCTGCCAGTTCCAATGTAGCTGTTTACTCAAGGACGTTCTTACTGTGTGTGTGTGTGTGTGTGTGTGCGTGCGTGTGTGCTCTCCTCTGCCTTGGCACAAATACCTTCCGGTGGTATTGTGGAGAAGCAGTTTAACGATATAGAGACGCTGATTTATGGCTCGTTTTGATGTTTAAAGACAGAAGTATTTGCACCGATGTTGTGTTTTAAAAGTAACGAACGTGAGTCTCTGCAGTGTAAAGGACTGTATCCACTCAGCTGTGACTGGAGCCCCTCCCTGCCAGACTGGGGGGGGGGCGACACTATGACAACAGGGGCAGAACATGTTGTTAGAGACCAGCCTATTGTTGTTATGGAGGCAGCCTCCGGTTGTTATGGCGACGACCTCCGGTTGTTATGGCAACGTTGTCCAGTTGTTATGGCGACGTTGTCCGGTTGTTATGGCGACAGCCTCTGGTTGTTATGGCGTCTGCCTTCTGTTGTTGTGGCGCCATCGTCCGGTTGTTAGGGCGATGGCTTCCGGTTGTTATGGAGACGGCCTCTTGTTTACAGGCCCTTAGGAGGGCGACAGGTGGGTGGTCATCTTCCTTTATTTTAAAAACAATAAAAAAAAATAAAAAAAAACATCTAATTTAAAAAAAAAGATTAAAATTAAATAAAATCGCTAGAAAAAAAATATAAAAAGTAAAAAATAAATGTTAAAAAATGGAAAAAAAATCTATACCACATATCTATAGAGGACGAAGACGATGCTGAAACTCTGGGAACCATGTTCTGATCTGGTGTGGGGTCGGTCAGTGGCCTGACTGTAGATCTGGTGTGGGGTCGGTCAGTGGCCTGACTGTAGATCTGGTGTGGGGTCGGTCAGTGGCCTGACTGTAGATCTGGTGTGGGGTCGGTCAGTGGCCTGACTGTAGATCTGGTGTGGGGTCGGTCAGTGTCCTGACTGTAGATCTGGTGTGGGGTCGGTCAGTGGCCTGACTGTAGATCTGGTGTGGGGTCGGTCAGTGGCCTGACTGTAGATCTGGTGTGGGGTCGGTCAGTGGCCTGACTGTAGATCTGGTGTGGGGTCGGTCAGTGGCCTGACTGTAGATCTGGTGTGGGGTCGGTCAGTGGCCTGACTGTAGATCTGGTGTGGGGTCGGTCAGTGGCCTGACTGTAGATCTGGTGTGGGGTCGGTCAGTGGCCTGACTGTGGGGTCGGTCAGTGTCCTGACTGTAGATCTGGTGTGGGGTCGGTCAGTGGCCTGACTGTAGATCTGGTGTGGGGTCGGTCAGTGGCCTGACTGTAGATCTGGTGTGGGGTCGGTCAGTGGCCTGACTGTAGATCTGGTGTGGGGTCGGTCAGTGGCCTGACTGTAGGTCTGGTGTGGGGTCGGTCAGTGGCCTGACTGTAGATCTGGTGTGGGGTCGGTCAGTGGCCTGACTGTAGATCTGGTGTGGGGTCGGTCAGTGGCCTGACTGTAGATCTGGTGTGGGGTCGGTCAGTGGCCTGACTGTAGATCTGGTGTGGGGTCGGTCAGTGGCCTGACTGTGGGGTCGGTCAGTGGCCTGACTGTAGATCTGGTGTGGGGCCGGTCAGTGTCCTGACTGTAGATCTGGTGTGGGGTCGGTCAGTGGCCTGACTGTAGATCTGGTGTGGGGTCGGTCAGTGGCCTGACTGTAGATCTGGTGTGGGGTCGGTCAGTGGCCTGACTGTAGATCTGGTGTGGGGTCGGTCAGTGGCCTGACTGTAGGTCTGGTGTGGTTCTGGTTCGACCTGAAATGGAGCCAGTGTCTCCCCAGATCCTCTCCTTGTCGGAGGCATCCATCTTCTAGCACTGAAACGACTTCCAGTTGTGTGAGTTAGTTTGTTCTCTGCCAAAATACCTGCTTTAAGGTGGAAGAGCTCAGCGGTTTCACTGCACCCCCACCCCCCCTCTAAAAAAAAATGTTGTCTTACGAAAAGGTAGAGAAATCGACGGGCTTCCTCCTCTGCGCCACTGTCCTCCCAGTGTGTGTGTGTGTGTGTGTGTGTGTGTGTGTGTGTGTGTGTGTGTGTGTGTGTGTGTGTGTGTGTGTGTGTGTGTGTGTGTGTGTGTGTGCGTGTGCGTGTGTGTGTGACGTCAGTGGGACTGAACCATAAAGCTGATCCCTGTATCTATGCCAATCACAAGGACTACAGACACAGGGAGAGAGGGGCTTAGTTCTGTCCGTGTCACGACGTCAAAATGTTTTAAAATATTTCCAGAAATGAATAATGTGATGATGAGATATATCTCTCTCATTGCCACAGATGGTGGTCAAGAGGGAAACAAACAAAAAAACAACAACAATAATAATAATTGTGTTTTTTTTTTTGGTTGATTGAATATTTTCTGAAGAGAAGAGAAGTCCTCCCCTCTCCCCTCCCCTTCCATGCCCTCTCCCCTCCCATGCCCTCTCCCCCTCCCCTCCCCCTCCTCTCCTCTCCTCTCCCCTCCCCTCCCCTTCCCTCCTCTCCTCTCCTCTCCTCTGCCCTCCCCTCTCCTCCCCTTTTTTTAACCCCGTCTGTTTACAACAAAGAGCATGATTGTAAATGTCTTAACAGGTTAGACTGCAGTCTGTCTGATCCTGACGCTGTGTGGCTCTTAACGACTCCCCCTTGTTACTCCCGCTGTCGTAGGGAGCAGGCAGCCATTTTAGAATCACACCGGTGTTTCGGCCTCTTCCTCGTACCTCCCTAGATGGCGCTCTGTCTGTCGTTGCTGCAGGAAGTAGAAGTTGCGCGTGTGTGTGTTTTGACGTTGCGTTCCTTGACTGTATTGAGTAACTTTATGAAAGCATTAGCGTACAACACTCCTCTCCTTCTCCTCTCCTCATCTTCTCCTCTCCTTCTCCTCTCCTTCTCCTCTCCTCTCATCTTCTCCTCTCCTCTTATCTTCTCCTCTCCTCTTATCTTCTCCTCTCATCTTCTCTTCTCCTCTCCTTCTCCTTTCATCTTCTCCTTTCATCTTCTCCTCTCATCTCCTCTCCTTCTCCTCTCCTTCTCCTCTCTTTCTCCTCATCTCCTCCTCTCATCTCCTCCCTCCTCCTCTCCTCCACCTCTCCTCATCTCCTCCCTCCTCATCTCCTCCCTCCTCCTCTCCTCCACCTGTCCTCATCTCCTCCCTCCTCCTCCTCCTCATCTCCTCTCCTCTATGAAAGCATTAGCGTCCAATACAGACCCGGTTGGGTATTTCTCTGTTATGACCTGTAAGTGCTGTGCCAGTATTCAACCATGGTAGATAAACAGCTGCTCTACCAAATATATCATTCAATCAACAATAATAATTGTTTTACTTAATTCCAGATTTGTTGTTGTTGCTTATTTCACTATTTTTTTTTAGTTTTAACAAAATGTTGCATGAAACATCGGAAACCAGTTTTTGTTTTTTTGTGTGTGAAAATTAACTTTATTGAAACGCTGAACTGAGGAAATTTGGATTTGCACTTGGGATTATTTAAAGATGGAAGGAGAGGAGAGAGCATGCAGACTAGGGAGGGTGTCTGTCTCTCTGTCTGACTAGGGAGGGTGTCTGTCTCTGTCTGACTAGGGAGGGTGTCTGTCTCTGTCTGACTAGGGAGGCTGTCTGTCTCTCTGTCTGACTAGGGAGGCTGTCTGTCTCTCTGTCTGACTAGGAGGCTGTCTGTCTCTCTGTCTGACTAGGGAGGCTGTCTGTCTCTCTGTCTGACTAGGGAGGCTGTCTGTCTCTCTGTCTGACTAGGGAGGCTGTCTGTCTCTCTGTCTGACTAGGGAGGCTGTCTGTCTCTGTCTGACTAGGGAGGCTGTCTGTCTCTCTGTCTGACTAGGGAGGCTGTCTGTCTCTGTCTGACTAGGAGGCTGTCTGTCTCTCTGTCTGACTGGGAGGGTGTCTGTCTCTCTGTCTGACTAGGGAGGCTGTCTGTCTCTCTGTCTGACTAGGGAGGCTGTCTGTCTCTCTGTCTGACTAGGGAGGCTGTCTGTCTCTCTGTCTGACTAGGGAGGCTGTCTGTCTCTCTGTCTGACTAGGGAGGCTGTCTGTCTCTCTGTCTGACTAGGGAGGCTGTCTGTCTCTCTGTCTGACTAGGGAGGCTGTCTGTCTCTCTGTCTGACTAGGGAGGCTGTCTGTCTCTCTGTCTGACTAGGGAGGCTGTCTGTCTCTCTGTCTGACTAGGGAGGCTGTCTGTCTCTCTGTCTGACTAGGGAGGCTGTCTGTCTCTCTGTCTGACTAGGGAGGCTGTCTGTCTCTCTGTCTGACTAGGGAGGCTGTCTGTCTCTCTGTCTGACTAGGGAGGCTGTCTGTCTCTCTGTCTGACTAGGGAGGCTGTCTGTCTCTCTGTCTGACTAGGGAGGCTGTCTGTCTCTGTCTGACTAGGAGGCTGTCTGTCTCTCTGTCTGACTAGGAGGCTGTCTGTCTCTCTGTCTGACTAGGGAGGCTGTCTGTCTCTCTGTCTGACTAGGGAGGCTGTCTGTCTCTCTGTCTGACTAGGGAGGCTGTCTGTCTCTCTGTCTGACTAGGGAGGCTGTCTGTCTCTCTGTCTGACTAGGGAGGCTGTCTGTCTCTCTGTCTGACTAGGGAGGCTGTCTGTCTCTGTCTGACTAGGGAGGCTGTCTGTCTCTCTGTCTGACTGGGAGGCTGTCTGTCTCTCTGTCTGACTAGGGAGGCTGTCTGTCTCTCTGTCTGACTAGGGAGGCTGTCTGTCTCTCTGTCTGACTAGGGAGGCTGTCTGTCTCTCTGTCTGACTAGGAGGCTGTCTGTCTCTCTGTCTGACTAGGGAGGCTGTCTGTCTCTGTCTGACTAGGGAGGCTGTCTGTCTCTCTGTCTGACTAGGGAGGCTGTCTGTCTCTCTGTCTGACTAGGGAGGCTGTCTGTCCCTCTGTCTGACTAGGGAGGCTGTCTGTCTCTCTGTCTGACTAGGGAGGCTGTCTGTCTCTCTGTCTGACTAGGGAGGCTGTCTGTCTCTCTGTCTGACTAGGGAGGCTGTCTGTCTCTCTGTCTGACTAGGGAGGGTGTCTGTCTCTCTGTCTGACTAGGGAGGCTGTCTGTCTCTCTGTCTGACTAGGGAGGCTGTCTGTCTCTCTGTCTGACTAGGAGGCTGTCTGTCTCTCTGTCTGACTAGGAGGCTGTCTGTCTCTCTGTCTGACTAGGGAGGCTGTCTGTCTCTCTGTCTGACTAGGGAGGCTGTCTGTCTCTCTGTCTGACTAGGGAGGCTGTCTGTCTCTCTGTCTGACTAGGGAGGCTGTCTGTCTCTCTGTCTGACTAGGAGGCTGTCTGTCCCTCTGTCTGACTAGGGAGGCTGTCTGTCTCTCTGTCTGACTAGGGAGGCTGTCTGTCTCTCTGTCTGACTAGGAGGCTGTCTGTCTCTCTGTCTGACTAGGAGGCTGTCTGTCTCTCTGTCTCACTAGGGAGGCTGTCTGTCTCTCTGTCTGACTAGGGAGGCTGTCTGTCTCTCTGTCTGACTAGGGAGGCTGTCTGTCTCTCTGTCTGACTAGGGAGGCTGTCTGTCTCTCTGTCTGACTAGGGAGGCTGTCTGTCTCTCTGTCTGACTAGGAGGCTGTCTGTCTCTTGGGCTGTGGTGTGTGTGTTGTTGTGCTCTGACAGGCTGGTAGTGTGGTGGTATGAGGGGTGTCTCTGTGCTGATCTAGCCCAGCAGAGGGCACTGTCACGTGCGATGAGCTTAACTGCCTGTCAGGGTAGCATGGTGCTGCTAGTTGCTGTTGTTTCAGAGGCCCGCCACTCAGCCTGACTCAGGAAAGGGTTCCGATTGGCTCTTAGCCCGACTCAGGAAAGGGTTCCGATTGGCTCTCAGCCTGACTCAGGAAAGGGGTTTCTGAATCTGATTTGGTTCTTCAAAGCTGTTCAGGGAAAACCATGCTCTGGGTACAAGTCTCCCCTTAACACTGATCTATGATCGTCTCCTCCCTACAGTCTAACCTTAAACCATTTAGGGAGGAGGGGCCAGTGTCTGGGCAGGGCCAGGTAACTACAGCCCTCTGATCAGTTATCACCGGGTGTTATTGTGTCGGAGTGGATGGTTAGACGAGGGACAAGCCGTCTCTGTTGAGACGTGACGTGGCACCAAGTGTTAATCTCCTCTGTTTGGTGTCTCTCTCTCTCTCTGCCTCTCTCTCTCTCTCTCTCTGCCTCTTTCTCTCTCTCTGTCTCTCTCTGCCTCTCTCCCTCTCTGTCTCTCTCTCTGTCTCTCTCTCTGTCTCTCTCTCTGTCTCTGTCTCTCTCTGTCTCTGTCTCTCTGTCTCTCTCTGTCTCTCTCTCTGTCTCTCTCTCTCTCTGCCTCTCTCTGTTTAACTCAACCCAGTGTATTAGTATGGTATGTTCTTTGTCATTACTACTACTGTCATGCCAAACCAAGGAAGAAGAAGAGGAAGGAAAGGGACGATGTTGGTAGAAACTAGGGCCTGTAGGACTGTCTGCCTTGTTGTTGTCGCTGAAAAAGCTGGACAACGTTTATATGCTTGAAATCATTTTTTTTTATTTATTTTTATTTTTTTTTTGGCAAAAGGAAGTTGAGGAATTTTTAAAGAAAGTAAGTTTAAAGCAATGAGCAATGTACAATCCCCCTGATAGGTGGCGAGCCGCCAGACGTGTTATCCTCATTAGTCTTCTATCTGAGAGACGCTGCGTATTACCATGGTTCCCGTCGCTGGTTAACCAGGAGGCTCTGTGGCTTTAAGACTGAACTGGGAGGAATCACGTGTCTCATTGACGATGACCCTGGAAAGCTTTAGTCTATTATAGATATATATATCAGCACAAAGACCTGGGAGTTAGAGGGCTAACGGGGGAGGGTAACGAGGGAGGTTTGGGGAGGGTAACGAGGGAGGTTTGGGGAGGGTAACGAGGGAGGATTGGGGAGGGTAACGGGGGAGGTTTGGGGAGGGTAACGGGGGAGGTTTGGGGAGGGTAACGAGGGAGGTTTATAGGGAGGGTAACGAGGGAGGGTAACGAGGGAGGTTTGGGGAGGGTAACGAGGGAGGTTTGGGGAGGGTAACGGGGGAGGTTTGGGGAGGGTAACGAGGGAGGGTAACGAGGGAGGTTTGGGGAGGGTAATGGGGGAGTAGGGTTCCTCAAAGAGACTATGCATGGTGTTATCCAGCCTTCCATGTCCATTCAGGGTTGGTTTGTTTATATCTGAAGGCCAGTCCACAGTGGAGACCTGGGCAGTGTTTCGGACAGACACCTGTCTCCTATGTTACTGCACTACTTATGACCAGGGACTCACAGACAGTGATTGCCCTCCGTAGGAACTACGGTGCCACAGCGCAGCCAGGGGGTCACGGTATTCCTAAAAAACATGTGTGCCATCACCTTTTCTACCTACTAGCCAACCAACCAGCCACAGGGGACAGCTATAGGCAGGAGGTTAGATTTACTGCTGCTTCTATAGAGGCGTTCTATCACTGATCGTTCTAGAGTTCTATCACTGAGAGTTCTAGAGTTCTATCAGCTAGAAGTCTCTCCTTTACTTCTATAGAGACGTTCTATCGCTGAGAGTTCTAGAGTTCTATCACTGAGAATTCTAGAGTTCTATCACTGAGAGTTCTAGAGTTCTATCAGCTAGAAGTCTCTCCTTTACTTCTATAGAGACGTTCTATCGCTGAGAGTTCTACAGTTCTATCACTGAGAGTTCTAGAGTTCTATCAGCTAGAAGTCTCTCCTTTACTTCTATAGAGACGTTCTATCGCTGAGAGTTCTAGAGTTCTATCACTGAGAATTCTAGAGTTCTATCACTGAGAGTTCTAGAGTTCTATCAGCTAGAAGTCTCTCCTTTACTTCTATAGAGACGTTCTATCGCTGAGAGTTCTAGAGTTCTATCGCTGAGAATTCTAGAGTTCTATCACTGAGAGTTCTAGAGTTCTATCAGCTAGAAGTCTCTCCTTTACTTCTATAGAGGCATTCTATCGCTGAGAATTGTATCAGCTAGAAGCCTCACACCTTGAGATGCAGAGTAGAATATTGGCCTGACCTGTAAACCTAATATGCACATTGCTCTGGGAGGCTGATTGATACGATGTACAGAGAGAAACCCATGTCTATTATATGACTAATAATAAAGACTTGTCAGTGACCGGGACGGTGTTTTGGCGTTGTCTTCCTGACGGGAGGGGGTTCAGGGTCTTCGTATTATCTCGTCTTCTTCGGGGGGGAAACCGCACTTTCTGAAGGACAATCCTTATTTTGGTAACACAGAGGCCTGATGTAACGTTTAACCAAGGTAGAAACTCCAGCCTGCTCCTCCCACCGTCATCCCATGTCTCCTCCCATCGTCGTCACCACGACGATGCTGTCGTTCTGCTGTCATTGTTTTTATTTCATAATAATAATGATGTATATTATTATTTTTTTTCTTCTTGGTTGATTGTTTTATTTTACTTTTTTTGTGTGATTATTTTAGTGCGATTTAAGAGAATGTGTACTGAAGGTGTTTATTAGGTTGGTTGGTGGACTGAGCCGACCGGCCGAGCGCTAGACATACTGATAACTGTTTGTAAACCTTCTGGCCGTTGTGTCGGAACACAAAGCTGTATAACTTGGGTACAACCCTCCAATAAAAAGACTAACAGTGATTTGATTGGTCTGTCGTCTGTTCATTTCTGGTCCTATCCCCAAATAGAGCCCGACACCCTACACACTTGTTAGGGGCGGCAGGGTGTCAACGGAATTTAACAATTCCTATATGTGTTCATTAAACAATTCAATTAAAATCATTCTGTCTTGTTTCTAAGAATTTGTAAGATCCTTATTTGCATGAAATAGACAGAGACCAGTCTTATCAAAATTAGCCAATGGCATTTATTCTCGGAGCGCGCTGCTCATAGAACCCTCTACAACAGTATATATATATGTATATATGTATATATATATAATTATATATAATATATATATTATATATAATATATATATCAAATATGACGTCATAGGTTATAAAATGTCTCCTCCTCTCGACCAGGACAAAGCAGGTTCAAAAGTTAATTCCAACTCACTAGCGCACATACCTGACACACTATACCTGGATTAACTCCTGAAGTCTCACCATAGTTTATTACCACTCAGCAGACAGTTCCAGATACGGAAAACCTGGAGGGGCTCTCGCTGTCTTATGTAATCACCACAGAGTTATAGCTGAGTTGGTTCAAACATAGGTTAATGACCCTCTTTGCTTAACAGACACACTTAAAAGACACATTCCTACACAATGGTTAATTTCCAATTACCCCTTATCCCTGCTACATAACCTCTTTCTTATGAACTAACATTATTAATCAGATATTGTAAAACAGGGTAGAGTATAATTAGTTATAGTTCTATTAAAATGTCAATATTGTTTAGTCATTATTCATAAAATGCCTAACAGGGGGGTCTGGTGGTTAAGACCGTTGGGATTGGAGAGGGGTAAGCATCATGGTAGAGGGGTCTGGTGGTTAAGACCGTTGGGATTGGAGAGGAGTTATCATCATGGTAGAGGGTTCTGGTGGTTAAGACCGTTGGGATTGGAGAGGAGTTATCATCATGGTAGAGGGGTCTGGTGGTTAAGACCGTTGGGATTGGAGAGGAGTTATCATCATGGTAGAGGGGCAGCAGGGGGTCTGGTGGTTAAGACCGTTGGGATTGGAGAGGAGTTATCATCATGGTAGAGGGGCAGCAGGGGGTCTGGTGGTTAAGACCGTTGGGATTGGAGAGGGGTTATCATCATGGTAGAGGGGCAGCAGGTGGTCTGGTGGCTAAGACCGTTGGGATTGGAGAGGAGTTATCATCATGGTAGAGGGGCAGCAGGGGGTCTGGTGGTTAAGACCGTTGGGATTGGAGAGGAGTTATCATCATGGTAGAGGGGTCAGGTGGTTAAGACCGTTGGGATTGGAGAGGAGTTATCATCATGGTAGAGGGGCAGCAGGGGGTCTGGTGGTTAAGACCGTTGGGATTGGAGAGGAGTTATCATCATGGTAGAGGGGCAGCAGGGGGTCTGGTGGTTAAGACCGTTGGGATTGGAGAGGAGTTATCATCATGGTAGAGGGGTCTGGTGGTTAAGACCGTTGGGATTGGAGAGGAGTTATCATCATGGTAGAGGGGCAGCAGGGGGTCTGGTGGTTAAAACCGTTGGGATTGGAGAGGAGTTATCATCATGGTAGAGGGGCAGCAGGGGGTCTGGTGGTTAAGACCGTTGGGATTGGAGAGGAGTTATCATCATGGTAGAGGAGTTATCATCATGGTAGAGGGGCAGCAGGGGGTCTGGTGGTTAAGACCGTTGGGATTGGAGAGGAGTTATCATCATGGTAGAGGGGCAGCAGGGGGTCTGGTGGTTAAGACCGTTGGGATTGGAGAGGAGTTATCATCATGGTAGAGGGGCAGCAGGGGGTCTGGTGGTTAAGACCGTTGGGATTGGAGAGGAGTTATCATCATGGTAGAGGGGCAGCAGGGGGTCTGGTGGTTAAGACCGTTGGGATTGGAGAGGAGTTATCATCATGGTAGAGGGGCAGCAGGGGGTCTGGTGGTTAATTAAGACCGTTGGGATTGGAGAGGAGTTATCATCATGGTAGAGGTATGGTAACTGAAAGGTTGCTGGTTTCCGAGCCGACGAGGTGAAAAATCGGTCGACGTGCCCTTGAGCAAGGCACTTAAACCCTAAAATGCTCCTGTAAATTTCTCTGGATAACAGCGTCTGCTAAATGACAAAGATGTGAAATGGTGAAACTTCCACCTTTTACAAGATCGATTACACCTGACACATCCTCTCAGATTACACCTGACACATCCTCTCAGATTACACCTGACACATCCTCTGAGATTACACCTGACACATCCTCTCTGATTACACCTGACACATCCTCTCAGATTACACCTGACACATCCTCTCAGATTACACCTGACACGTCCTCTCAGATTACACCTGACACATCCTCTCTGATTACACCTGACACATCCTCTCTGATTACACCTGACACACCCTCTCAGATTACACCTGACACATCCTCTCAGATTACACCTGACGCATCCTCTCAGATTACACCTGACACATCCTCTCAGATTACACCTGACACATCCTCTCAGATTACACCTGACACACCCTCTCGGATTACACCTGACACATCCTCTCAGATTACACCTGACACATCCTCTGATTACACCTGACACATCCTCTGAGATTACACCTGACACATCCTCTCAGATTACACCTGACACATCCTCTGATTACACCTGACACATCCTCTCAGATTACACCTGACATCCTCTCAGATTACACCTGACATCCTCTCAGATTACACCTGACACATCCTCAGATTACACCTGACACATCCTCTCAGATTATACCTGACACCCTCTCAGATTACACCTGACACATCCTCTCAGATTACACCTGACACATCCTCTCAGATTACACCTGACACATCCTCTCAGATTACACCTGACATCCTCTCAGATTACACCTGACACATCCTCTCAGATTACACCTGACACATCCTCTCAGATTACACCTGACATCCTCTCAGATTACACCTGACGCATCCTCTCAGATTACACCTGACACATCCTCTCAGATTACACCTGACACATCCTCTCAGATTACACCTGACACATCCTCTGATTACACCTGACACATCCTCTGAGATTACACCTGACACATCCTCTCAGATTACACCTGACACATCCTCTCAGATTACACCTGACACATCCTCTGAGATTACACCTGACACATCCTCTCACATTACACCTGACACATCCTCTCACATTACACCTGACACATCCTCTGATTACACCTGACACGTCCTCTCAGATTACACCTGACACATCCTCTCACATTACACCTGACGCATCCTCTCAGATTACACCTGACGCATCCTCTCAGATTACACCTGACACATCCTCTGATTACACCTGACACATCCTCTGAGATTACACCTGACACATCCTCTCAGATTACACCTGACACATCCTCTGATTACACCTGACACATCCTCTCAGATTACACCTGACATCCTCTCAGATTACACCTGACATCCTCTCAGATTACACCTGACACATCCTCAGATTACACCTGACACATCCTCTCAGATTATACCTGACACCCTCTCAGATTACACCTGACACATCCTCTCAGATTACACCTGACACATCCTCTCAGATTACACCTGACACATCCTCTCAGATTACACCTGACATCCTCTCAGATTACACCTGACACATCCTCTCAGATTACACCTGACACATCCTCTCAGATTACACCTGACATCCTCTCAGATTACACCTGACGCATCCTCTCAGATTACACCTGACACATCCTCTCAGATTACACCTGACACATCCTCTCAGATTACACCTGACACATCCTCTGATTACACCTGACACATCCTCTGAGATTACACCTGACACATCCTCTCAGATTACACCTGACACATCCTCTCAGATTACACCTGACACATCCTCTGAGATTACACCTGACACATCCTCTCACATTACACCTGACACATCCTCTCACATTACACCTGACACATCCTCTGATTACACCTGACACGTCCTCTCAGATTACACCTGACACATCCTCTCACATTACACCTGACGCATCCTCTCAGATTACACCTGACGCATCCTCTGAGATTACACCTGACACATCCTCTCACATTACACCTGACGCATCCTCTCAGATTACACCTGACAAATCCTCTCACATTACACCTGACACATCCTCTGAGATTACACCTGACACATCCTCTCAGGTCTCTACAGGCTGTCGAGCAGGGACACCTGATACATTCTCAGGGGTGGGGTGGTAAAACTAGGGACCCCAGGCCCATCCCATTCAAGCAACAACAGTTTTCCCCTGACATTTGGTCTCGGGGTCCATTTAGGTCCCGCCAGCTTGATCTCAATATCAAATTACTTCTGGGTAACAAATGAACTACCTTTCTAGTAGTAGGTACACAGAGAAAACCACGTTTCCATCCAGAGCGAGTGAAGTCATCAAATAAAATCGTCACAACAGTTTTGGTTAGAAACACAACGCTTCTCTATTTCCAATAAACATTGTCTTGTTCTGGTGACGTCATGATCGATGTCTTCTGACAAACCTTCCAGCTCTGATCCAGGAAAATCTTTGTTTATTTCGTTCTGTTTTACCCGAAACGGCTCGTTTCCGTCACAACTGTCGTGATAATTAAAAAAAATATATATATAGTTTAACTTTACTCAAAAACAGTGGATTGAAACGTGGTTATATACTGAGTGGACAACATATTAAGAACACAGCGTTCACCTGGTCAGTCTATGACCCCTTATTGATGTCACTCTTCACCTGGTCAGTCTATGATCCCTTATTGATGTCACTCTTCACCTGGTCAGTCTATGATCCCTTATTGATGTCACTCTTCACCTGGTCAGTCTATGATCCCTTATTGATGTCACTCTTCACCTGGTCAGTCTATGATCCCTTATTGATGTCACTCTTCACCTGGTCGGTCTATGATCCCTTATTGATGTCACTCTTCACCTGGTCAGTCTATGATCCCTTATTGATGTCACTCTTCACCTGGTCAGTCTATGATCCCTTATTGATGTCACTCTTCACCTGGTCAGTCTATGACCCCTTATTGATGTCACTCTTCACCTGGTCAGTCTATGATCCCTTATTGATGTCACTCTTCACCTGGTCAGTCTATGATCCCTTATTGATGTCATTCTTCACCTGGTCAGTCTATGATCCCTTATTGATGTCACTCTTCACCTGGTCAGTCTATGATCCCTTATTGATGTCACTCTTCACCTGGTCAGTCTATGATCCCTTATTGATGTCATTCTTCACCTGGTCAGTCTATGATCCCTTATTGATGTCACTCTTCACCTGGTCAGTCTATGATCCCTTATTGATGTCACTCTTCACCTGGTCAGTCTATGATCCCTTATTGATGTCACTCTTCACCTGGTCAGTCTATGATCCCTTATTGATGTCATTCTTCACCTGGTCAGTCTATGATCCCTTATTGATGTCACTCTTCACCTGGTCAGTCTATGACCCCTTATTGATGTCACTCTTCACCTGGTCAGTCTATGATCCCTTATTGATGTCACTCTTCACCTGGTCAGTCTATGACCCCTTATTGATGTCACTCTTCACCTGGTCAGTCTATGACCCCTTATTGATGTCACTCTTCACCTGGTCGGTCTATGATCCCTTATTGATGTCACTCTTCACCTGGTCAGTCTATGATCCCTTAATGATGTCACTCTTCACCTGGTCAGTCTATGACCCCTTATTGATGTCACTCTTCACCTGGTCAGTCTATGACCTCTTATTGATGTCACAGCGTTCACCTGGTCAGTCTATGATCCCTTAATGATGTCACTCTTCACCTGGTCAGTCTATGACCCCTTATTGATGTCACAGCGTTCACCTGGTCAGTCTATGATCCCTTAATGATGTCACTCTTCACCTGGTCAGTCTATGACCCCTTATTGATGTCACAGCGTTCACCTGGTCAGTCTATGATCCCTTATTGATGTCACTCTTCACCTGGTCAGTCTATGACCCCTTATTGATGTCACTCTTCACCTGGTCAGTCTATGATCCCTTATTGATGTCACTCTTCACCTGGTCAGTCTATGATCCCTTATTGATGTCACAGCGTTCACCTGGTCAGTCTATGACCCCTTATTGATGTCACTCTTCACCTGGTCAGTCTATGATCCCTTATTGATGTCACTCTTCACCTGGTCAGTCTATGATCCCTTATTTATGTCACTCTTCACCTGGTCAGTCTATGATCCCTTATTGATGTCACTCTCCACCTGGTCAGTCTATGATCCCTTAATGATGTCACTCTTCACCTGGTCAGTCTATGATCCCTTAGTGATGTCACTCTTCACCTGGTCAGTCTATGATCCCTTAATGATGTCACTCTTCACCTGGTCAGTCTATGATCCCTTAGTGATGTCACTCTTCACCTGGTCAGTCTATGGTCCCTTATTGATGTCACTCTTCACCTGGTCAGTCTATGATCCCTTATTGATGTCACTCTTCACCTGGTCAGTCTATGATCCCTTAATGATGTCACTCTTCACCTGGTCAGTCTATGATCCCTTAGTGATGTCACTCTTCACCTGGTCAGTCTATGATCCCTTATTGATGTCACTCTTCCCATGACAGAGCGTTCTCCTGGTCAGTCTTATCTTATTGATGTCACTCTGTAAATTCACTTCAATTCAGTGTTGATGAAGGGGAGGAGACGGGTTAAAGAAGGATTTTTGTTGCTGGGTTTTTCCACACTCAGTTTCCCCGTGTGAATCAAGATTCAGGTTAAGGTCCACCACCTCGACACAACCGTGGGAAGCATTGGAGTCAACATGGACCAGCATCCCTGTGGAACGCTTTCAACACCTTGGAGTCAACATGGACCAGCATCCCTGTGGAACGCTGTCAACACCTTGTAGTCAACATGGACCAGCGTCCCTGTGGAACGCTTTCAACACCTTGTAGTCAACATGGACCAGCGTCCCTGTGGAACGCTTTCAACACCTTGTAGTCAACATGGACCAGCATCCCTGTGGAACGCTGTCAACACCTTGTAGTTAACATGGACCAGCGTCCCTGTGGAACGCTTTCAACACCTTGTAGTCAACATGGACCAGCATCCCTGTGGAACGCTGTCAACACCTTGTATTTAACATGGACCAGCGTCCCTGTGGAACGCTTTCAACACCTTGTAGTCAACATGGACCAGCGTCCCTGTGGAACGCTTTCAACACCTTGTAGTCAACATGGACCAGCATCCCTGTGGAACGCTGTCAACACCTTGTAGTTAACATGGACCAGCGTCCCTGTGGAACGCTTTCAACACCTTGTAGTCAACATGGACCAGCATCCCTGTGGAACGCTGTCAACACCTTGTAGTTAACATGGACCAGCGTCCCTGTGGAACGCTTTCAACACCTTGTAGTCAACATGGACCAGCATCCCTGTGGAACGCTTTCAACACCTTGTAGTCAACATGGACCAGCATCCCTGTGGAACGCTTTCAACACCTTGTAGTCAACATGGACCAGCATCCCTGTGGAACGCTTTCAACACCTTGTAGTCAACATGGACCAGCATCCCTGTGGAACGCTTTCAACACCTTGTAGTCAACATGGACCAGCATCCCTGTGGAACGCTGTCAACACCTTGTAGAGTCAACATGGACCAGCATCCCTGTGGAACGCTGTCAACACCTTGTAGTCAACATGGACCAGCATCCCTGTGGAACGCTTTCAACACCTTGTAGAGTCCTGAGTTATAGTTCCTAGAAGAATTGAGGGCAAGGGGAGGGACGCTCAATATTGTTCCTAAAGATACTGTGCAGAAATCACTCCAGCATTTCCTGGTTGCTAAAATGTCAGTACATGTGACAAAACAAGCAGTGTAGAGAATCATTATGACATGTATTTTCCATAACCCAAAATGCTGTGTTTTAAAGCTGGTTTACAAAACATTTTATTGAATGGGAAACATAGAACCGCTCTACTGATTCGTAGACTCTCTGTCAGGGGCCGTGACAGATCCATAACTCATATTTCTATGTGAATTTGGTTTGGGGCGTGAGTGAGGGAACTCCCCGAACCACAAGATGGCGCTGTACAACAAGAGTCCAACCATAAAAGTTTATTTTCAACCTCCCAAACTCAGAAGGACAATACACATGTTCATTAAATACAGTGGAACACAAGACATCGGAGGAGGGGGGGAGACGCTGCCCAGCCAGTCGGACAGCATCATCAGGGCTTCCTGTGAGGAGCAGAAACAGGAAGTTCCACCTCAGTAAAACACAGATTCATTTTATTAAAATGTGATGAGGCAGATTCTATGTTTTAGTGAATAAAAACAGACAGGGATTCAAACAACCGATAAACGGTCTGTCGCGGATGTCGTTTCTGCTCGAGCCTTCGTCGACAGCGTTCACAGTCAATGGGATTTCTGGGAAATGGCCCTTTTTAAAAAGTACATCACTGCGCACAGGTCATTCATCTGTGTTGGATTGATTTCCCTGCTGAAACGGTAAAGACACGGGAGGCTAATTGATTTCTATACACACACTAGAACAGTTCTCAAACTGTTTCACTCTGCACCCCCCCCCTCCCTCCTCTTCCAGCAAGGGGGAACATCCCACCCCCCCCTTCCCATGGGCAAGTCGATCTGGACACTTTCAAAAGTAAATTAAAGGCCAGACTGAGGCCCGCCACCCCCTCTAAGGGGGCTGTCACAAAGTTTGGGAACCACTGCACTAAATGAGTGATAGGGGGCGTGTCACTAAATGACCGAGAGGGGGCGTGTCACCAAATGACCGAGAGGGGGCGTGTCACCAAATGACCGAGAGGGGGCGTGTCACCAAATGACAGCGAGGGGGCGTGTCACCAAATGACCGAGAGGGGGCGTGTCACCAAATGACCGAGAGGGGGCGTGTCACCAAATGACCGAGAGGGGGCGTGTCACCAAATGACCGAGAGGGGGCGTGTCACCAAATGACCGAGAGGGGGCGTGTCACCAAATGACCGAGAGGGGGCTGTGTCACCAAATGACCGAGAGGGGCGTGTCACCAAATGACCGAGAGGGGGCGTGTCACCAAATGACCGAGAGGGGCGTGTCACCAAATGACCGAGAGGGGGCGTGTCACCAAATGACCGAGAGGGGGCGTATGACCGAGAGGGGGCGTATGACCGAGAGGGGGCGTGTCACCAAATGACCGAGAGGGGGCGTGTCACCAAATGACCGAGAGGGGGCGTGTCACCAAATGACCGAGAGGGGGCTGTGTCACCAAATGACCGAGAGGGGGCTGTGTCACCAAATGACCGAGAGGGGGCTGTGTCACCAAATGACCGAGAGGGGGCGTGCCACCAAATGACAGAGAGGGGGCGTGTCACCAAATGACCGAGAGGGGGCGTGTCACCAAATGACCGAGAGGGGGCGTGTCACCAAATGACCGAGAGGGGGCGTGCCACCAAATGACCGAGAGGGGGCGTGTCACCAAATGACCGATAGGGGGCGCTGTGTTGAAGCCCCCGGGCCCCAATCTTGGCTCCACCCCCCACCGCTGTAAAAAATACTTTTAGGACGTTATAGAAATGAATTTACTAAATGTCCCCGACACGTTTATTGAATTACAGACAGCTTTTACATCCGCTAAACAAATGAAAAATATTTTCCATAACGTGTATATATATATATATTTGTTTAAGTACTAATGTTACTGTCCTCACAACAACAATGAAATACTGTAACTGAACAATTACAAAGAACAGATTTTTCTGAGTGGCTTCAAAGTCTCTCCAAAAACAAAACATTATCAGCAATCCGATAGATAGATATACACACACATCATTGGAGACGAATGACAGAGCTCTGATGAAGGCCGAAACAAGGCTTTTTAACAGTTGTTTAAATGGCGAGAGAGCGTTACGCCCTTATCAACGCCGTGGGGGAGGTCGCCGTGGGGAGGTCGCCGTGAGGGAAGGGGGGAGGTCGCCGTGGGGGAAGTCGCCGTGGGGGAAGGGGGGAGGTCGCCGTGGGGGAAGGGGGAGGTCGCCGTGGGGGAAGTCGCCGTGGGGGAGGTCGCCGTGGGGGAGGGGGAGGTCGCCGTGGGGGAAGGGGGAGGTCGCCGTGGGGGAAGTCGCCGTGGGGGAAGGGGGGAAGTCGCCGTGGGGGAGGTCGCCGTGAGGGAAGGGGGAAGTCGCCGTGGGGGAAGGGGGGAGTTCGCCGTGGGGGAGGTCGCCGTGAGGGAAGGGGAAGTCGCCGTGGGGGAAGTCGCCGCGGGGGAAGGGGGGAGGTCGCCGTGGGGAAGTCGCCGTGGGGGAGGTCGCCGTGGGGGAGGTCGCCGTGGGGGAGGTCGCCGTGGACACTCACTGGGGGTGCTAGTAGTTCCTGGTTCATTCTTATTCATACACGTCCTTCTTGTCAGCGATGTACTGGACGATATCCTGAGGAGACATCAGCTTCTCTGCCTCCACATCCGGGATCTCAAACCCTGCAGCAGGAACACGTTAACACACACACATTAGGCTTAACACACACACACACACAGTTGTATGTAGGAAGTGGAAAGGGTTAGTTAATCCTAACAACTAAGTTATCGTCATGGAAATAGAACGGACTAGTCTAGAACATTCCTATTTAAATCAACGAATGGACCAGCAGGGAGACACAGACATGGAGAGACAGACCGACAGGGAGGGAGAGACAGACCGACAGTCAAACAGATACAGGGAGAGAGAGAGACAGACAGATACAGGGTGAGAGAGAGACAGTCAAACAGATACAGGGAGAGAGAGAGAGACAGTCAAACAGATACAGGGAGAGAGACAGTCAAACAGATACAGGGAGAGAGAGACAGTCAAACAGATACAGACAGATACAGGGAGAGAGAGACAGTCAAACAGAGACAGACAGATACAGGGAGAGAGAGACAGTCAAACAGATACAGACAGATACAGGGAGAGAGAGACAGTCAAACAGAGACAGACAGATACAGGGAGAGAGAGACAGTAGATACAGGGAGCCAGACTCACCAAACTCATCCTCCATGGCCATAATGATCTCTACCTGGTCCAAGCTGTCTAACCCCAGGTCCTTCAGGAAGTGGGACGACGTCGCCAGCTGAGGATACAGATCAGAGGAGATCAGGACATCCGAGATCTGCAGTGCTCCTCTTGAGATACATAACCAAAAATACGTGGTCACCGACTCGTCCAAAATCATGGGCGTTAACATTTGAAGGGGTGTCCACATACTTTTGAATGTATACAACGGGTGGGTATAATCTCTGACGTTAAAATGTCTATTTACTCGGTTCCATCTGACTGAGCAGTCCACTGTCTCATCAGCCCAGCCAGGCAATTTATAAAATCTATAAAAAGCATCTCGACATTAACGCATATGTATTTTACATAAACATTTCGTTGTCAACAGCGGAGATTTGTATAAACCTTTCTGACATTTGAAACATTGAATTTGAATATTGAAATAATCTCCAGCTGTCCCATTGTAATGAACGTGTTCGAGAGAGACAGAGACACAGACAGAGAGGGTTTCTCAGCCCGAAATCATAAATCAGCTGTCATCATTTTTAAACAAAGAAATGTCAATAGAAAACAGTTCAATTGAAGTGCAGCTGATTCTCAGTGTTTCCAGCTTCAGTTTGAAGTGATTGTGTTGGCTGCGTTGTTAACTCCTCTGAACAACAGGTGTCTGACGAGAGAGAGCACATGTTCTATGCACATCGCACCTCTTTAACTCATTGTTATGAATTCAGCCAAATAAAATGTCACTTGAAAACAACTTAAACAAAATGAAACTGATTTGCATTTTTTCGACTAAGTTAGCTGTAGTTGGCGCGCACACACACACACACACACACTCTAGCTATCATGCAAGGGATAAGAACGTTGCCAGCCAGTATGGCAATGGAACATTTAGAACAAAAAGACTGAACGACTGGGTCGTCATAGATACAGAACAAAAAGACTGAACGACTGGGTCGTCATAGATACAGAACAAAAAGACTGAATGACTGGGTCGTCATAGATACAGAACAACAAGACTGAACGACTGGGTCGCGTCCCATAGATACAGAAGAAAAAGACTGAACGACTGGGGCGCCATAGATACAGAACAACAAGACTGAACAACTGGGTCGCCATAGATACAGAACAACAAGACTGAACGACTGGGTCGCCATAGATACAGAACAACAAGACTGAACGACTGGGTCGCCATAGATACAGAACAACAAGACTAAATGACTGGGTCGCCATAGATACAGAACAAAAACACTGAACAAACTGGGTCTTGTCTCTGGCAACCCGAACCGATCGAACAAACAACCAGCCAGCTTGGGTAGCAACCTTAGATTAGTGTCGGGACTATATCTTGTTGGAAGGGGGAAATTGTATGAAAGATAAGGAGTGTTGATGTCAAACTGATCCTAGATATGTGGGGAATAAATCCACTAGACACCACAAACAGAACCATGAGGAAGCGAACGGGAACGAAACAGGAGAGGATTTGTCCAATAGAAACTCTCTCTTGTTGTCGTTGCAAAACGTAAAACCGTCTGGACTAATGACTCAGTATTCCTACTCTCGAAAACGAGCCGTGGCGCCTCGGATCTGTCCTTACCTTCTCTGGGTTGATCTTGTCGTAGAGCTTGAGGACGTACATGACTCGTTCTTTAATGCTTTCAATGGTGAGGGGAGGCATGTCTCCATACTGTCTACAGAACACTCCCACTGAGCTGGAGATCTAGAGAGAAGAAGAAGGACAGGGAGGAGGAAAGGATGGGTTCAGAGGTCATTCACTTATCCATGCCAGCTTGACTGACAACACTTCTGCACCCATTTGACCAATCAAGCAGTTTAGTTCAAGCCTAGATAATAAATAGCTAATATTACAGATGTCCACTGCATTGTATTTAATGCACAAGTCATGCGTGCGTCACATCCTGTCACATCAAACTCAGGTATTGATAATAAATAACATTTGCCTAAGATTAAATTAAAATTTGTCAAATCGACTGTAATCTAGCTAGTATACACAATATAACTTGCTAGTAAGCTATGCTAACAGTCCTTAATTGTACTACAGATGAATAGTTTGAACATAAAAGTATAATTCAAATTGTACTCAACTAAACTAGCCAAGTATCAAACGATTACATGATAAATTAGCTTAGCCTAACGTTGTCTGCTGCTAACACATGAGACGCAGTCGGTTGTTTTGTAACATAAATGCATGTATCATTCAAACTATGCATTTTTACAGAGTCGGTTTCGTTGAATTAGTAAAACGGACCCCGTTTGGTCCCGGTTTTAAGAGCTTGGCTTTGCAAAGTGACCGGTTGGCACTTAGTTACAGATTTAGTTTGGAAAGACACTGGTAGGTCAATGTACAATCCATCACTACTAGGCCACAGCAGCGACTAAATGTCTCCATGTTATTCAAGACAAACCCGTGTGTGTTCGATCCACCGGGTCCGCTGACTGCTGGCAATGAAGGACAACGGTCGGGGGTTGAATAGGACCGGGACAGCTGCGGTTCTCACTGCAATGTTACCCGACGAGAGTCTCACGGAAGACCGGGGGAGCTGGCGGACACACTGCGCTAGGACACGGGACGCCATGGTTTTGAGGATCAATCCCAGGGTGCAAAGCAAAACACGCGTTTTGAAAGACAAGGCGGTTTCCACTACATAGCACAGCCACAAAGTCAAAGGGAAAAGGAGGTCAAATGTGCGCAGGCGCACTAGTTATTATTTAAAACATTTCGCCGATATTTAATATGATTGTGTTTTTCTTTATGAAGCTATAACGTAATTATAATGCTTTCCGGTATGTTTTCTTATTTCATTAAATTGGAATAATGTAATAATTGTGACTTTGGTTGAATTTTGTCGCATCGTCGGGTTGCCGATCTCGGTATTACGTTCTATACGTAAGACATGACGAATCAACAGAACCAAAACAAAAAAACAATTATATTAAACAATTATATATTATATTATTATTTCGCCGATCATTAACAAATTATGTTAATTCTTTAACACAAAAATAATAATAATTAGTTGAATATGACTTATTATTTGTGAGCGGAAGAGCTTTCCCTCATCATCGATGTTGCAGTGCTCTGCTAGTATGGTCTGAAGGGAGAGGTTGACAGCGGAGCAAAAAAACAAACCACATCAAGTCGTTTTCTGTACATTTTAAAACAGATACCATTACAACCATGGAATTGTGTGAGATCCTGTACAACAAGGCGGAATACATTGAAACGGTAATCAAGCTTGTAATTCGGTGTTTATTTGACTAGATACCGTTAACGATTAGCAAGTTAGCGTTTAGCTCATTGGTATTTACACCGAGGATACCAAACATTATGAGCACCTTCCTAGTATTGAGTTGTACCTCCTTTTTGCCCTCATAACAGCCTTCATTCGTCAGGGCGTCGACTACAAGGTGTAGAAAGCGTCCCAACAGGGATGCTGGTCCATGTTGACTACAAGGTGTAGAAAGCGTCCCAACAGGGATGCTGGTCCATGTTGACTACAAGGTATCTAAAGCGTCCCAACAGGGATGCTGGTCCATGTTGACTACAAGGTATCTAAAGCGTCCCAACAGGGATGCTGGTCCATGTTGACGACAAGGTATCTAAAGCGTCCCAACAGGGATGCTGGTCCATGTTGACTACAAGGTGTAGAAAGCGTCCCAACAGGGATGCTGGTCCATGTTGACTACAAGGTGTCTAAAGCGTCCCAATAGGGATGCTGGTCCATGTTGACGACAAGGTATCTAAAGCGTCCCAACAGGGATGCTGGTCCATGTTGACTACAAGGTATCTAAAGCGTCCCAACAGGGATGCTGGTCCATGTTGACTACAAGGTGTAGAAAGCGTCCCAACAGGGATGCTGGTCCATGTTGACTACAAGGTATCTAAAGCGTCCCAACAGGGATGCTGGTCCATGTTGACTACAAGGTGTCTAAAGCGTCCCAACAGGGATGCTGGTCCATGTTGACTACAAGGTATCTAAAGCGTCCCAACAGGGATGCTGGTCCATGTTGACTACAAGGTGTAGAAAGCGTCCCAACAGGGATGCTGGTCCATGTTGACTACAAGGTATCTAAAGCGTCCCAATAGGGATGCTGGTCCATGTTGACTACAAGGTGTAGAAAGCGTCCCAACAGGGATGCTGGTCCATGTTGACTACAAGGTGTAGAAAGCGTCCCAACAGGGATGCTGGTCCATGTTGACTACAAGGTGTAGAAAGCGTCCCAACAGGGATGCTGGTCCATGTTGACTACAAGGTATCTAAAGCGTCCCAACAGGGATGCTGGTCCATGTTGACTACAATGTATCTAAAGCGTCCCAACAGGGATGCTGGTCCATGTTGACTACAAGGTATCTAAAGCGTCCCAACAGGGATGCTGGTCCATGTTGACTACAAGGTATCTAAAGCGTCCCAACAGGGATGCTGGTCCATGTTGACTACAAGGTATCTAAAGCGTCCCAACAGGGATGCTGGTCCATGTTGACTACAAGGTATCTAAAGCGTCCCAACAGGGATGCTGGTCCATGTTGACTACAAGGTATATAAAGCGTCCCAACAGGGATGCTGGTCCATGTTGACTACAAGGTGTAGAAAGCGTCCCAACAGGGATGCTGGTCCATGTTGACTACAAGATATCTAAAGCGTCCCAACAGGAATGCTGGTCCATGTTGACTACAAGGTATCTAAAGCGTCCCAACAGGGATGCTGGTCCATGTTGACGACAAGGTGTAGAAAGCGTCCCAACAGGGATGCTGGTCCATGTTGACTCCAATGCTTCCCACAGTCGTGTCAAGTTGGCTGGATGTCCTTTAGGTGGTGGACCATTCTTGATACACACAGGAAAACGGTGGAGCGTGATAAACCCAGCAGCGTTGCAGTCCTTCATACAAACTGGTGCACCTGGCACCTACTACCAAACCCTGTTCTAAGGCACTTCAATATATTTGTCTTGCCCATTCACCCTGTGAATGGTACACACACACAGTCCATGTCTCAAATCCGTCTTTAACCTGTCTCCTCCCCTTCATCTACACTGATTGAAGTGGATTTAACAAAGTGACATCAATAAGGGATCACAGCTTTCACCTGGATTCACCTGGTCAGTCTGTCAGGGAAAGAGAAGGTGTTCTTAATGTTTTTAGTATATTCAGTGTATATACAGTGCACAGTCAATGCACTGAACCCTCATTGCTAGCTCGGTCCCTTAGCCAGCCAGCTAGCCAGCTTGAATTGCAGTTAGACCATTTCTTGACAAGGCACCGATTACAGTTAGCATCAAGCAGTGGTCTGTAAACCTGTATCTGAGTCAGTACCGTTTATACCAACTGATCAGCATGTCCTCTCCCTGTCAGTTAGCATCAAGCAGTGGTCTGTAAACCTGTATCTGAGTCAGTACCGTTTATACCAACTGATCAGCATGTCCTCTCCCTGTCAGTTAGCATCAAGCAGTGGTCTGTAAACCTGTATCTGAGTCAGTACCGTTTATACCAACTGATCAGCATGTCCTCTCTCTGTCAGTTAGCATCAAGCAGTGGTCTGTAAACCTGTATCTGAGTCAGTACCGTTTATACCAACTGATCAGCATGTCCTCTCCCTGTCAGTTAGCATCAAGCAGTGGTCTGTAAACCTGTATCTGAGTCAGTACCGTTTATACCAACTGATCAGCATGTCCTCTCTCCCTGTCAGTTAGCATCAAGCAGTGGTATGTAAACCTGTATCTGAGTCAGTACCGTTTATACCAACTGATCAGCATGTCCTCTCCCTGTCAGTTAGCATCAAGCAGTGGTCTGTAAACCTGTATCTGAGTCAGTACCGTTTATACCAACTGATCAGCATGTCCTCTCCCTGTCAGTTAGCATCAAGCAGTGGTCTGTAAACCTGTATCTGAGTCAGTACCGTTTATACCAACCAACTGATCAGCATGTCCTCTCCCTGTCAGTTAGCATCAAGCAGTGGTCTGTAAACCTGTATCTGAGTCAGTACCGTTTATACCAACTGATCAGCATGTCCTCTCCCTGTCAGTTAGCATCAGGGAGAGGACATGCTGATCAGCTAGTATCTAGCTAGTATACACAGTATACACAATATAACTTGCTAGTAAGCTATGCTAACAGTCCTTAATTGTACTACAGATGAATAGTTTGAACATAAAAGTATAATTCAAATTGTACTCAACTAAACTAGCCAAGTATCAAACGATTACATGATAAATTAGCTTAGCCTAACGTTGTCTGCTGCTAACACATGAGACGCAGTCGGTTGTTTTGTAACATAAATGCATGTATCATTCAAACTATGCATTTTTACAGAGTCGGTTTCGTTGAATTAGTAAAACGGACCCCGTTTGGTCCCGGTTTTAAGAGCTTGGCTTTGCAAAGTGACCGGTTGGCACTTAGTTACAGATTTAGTTTGGAAAGACACTGGTAGGTCAATGTACAATCCATCACTACTAGGCCACAGCAGCGACTAAATGTCTCCATGTTATTCAAGACAAACCCGTGTGTGTTCGATCCACCGGGTCCGCTGACTGCTGGCAATGAAGGACAACGGTCGGGGTTGAATAGGACCGGGACAGCTGCGGTTCTCACTGCAATGTTACCCGACGAGAGTCTCACGGAAGACCGGGGGAGCTGGCGGACACACTGCGCTAGGACACGGGACGCCATGGTTTTGAGGATCAATCCCAGGGTGCAAAGCAAAACACGCGTTTTGAAAGACAAGGCGGTTTCCACTACATAGCACAGCCACAAAGTCAAAGGGAAAAGGAGGTCAAATGTGCGCAGGCGCACTAGTTATTATTTAAAACATTTCGCCGATATTTAATATGATTGTGTTTTTCTTTATGAAGCTATAACGTAATTATAATGCTTTCCGGTATGTTTTCTTATTTCATTAAATTGGAATAATGTAATAATTGTGACTTTGGTTGAATTTTGTCGCATCGTCGGGTTGCCGATCTCGGTATTACGTTCTATACGTAAGACATGACGAATCAACAGAACCAAAACAAAAAAACAATTATATTAAACAATTATATATTATATTATTATTTCGCCGATCATTAACAAATTATGTTAATTCTTTAACACAAAAATAATAATAATTAGTTGAATATGACTTATTATTTGTGAGCGGAAGAGCTTTCCCTCATCATCGATGTTGCAGTGCTCTGCTAGTATGGTCTGAAGGGAGAGGTTGACAGCGGAGCAAAAAAACAAACCACATCAAGTCGTTTTCTGTACATTTTAAAACAGATACCATTACAACCATGGAATTGTGTGAGATCCTGTACAACAAGGCGGAATACATTGAAACGGTAATCAAGCTTGTAATTCGGTGTTTATTTGACTAGATACCGTTAACGATTAGCAAGTTAGCGTTTAGCTCATTGGTATTTACACCGAGGATACCAAACATTATGAGCACCTTCCTAGTATTGAGTTGTACCTCCTTTTTGCCCTCATAACAGCCTTCATTCGTCAGGGGCGTCGACTACAAGGTGTAGAAAGCGTCCCAACAGGGATGCTGGTCCATGTTGACTACAAGGTGTAGAAAGCGTCCCAACAGGGATGCTGGTCCATGTTGACTACAAGGTATCTAAAGCGTCCCAACAGGGATGCTGGTCCATGTTGACTACAAGGTATCTAAAGCGTCCCAACAGGGATGCTGGTCCATGTTGACTACAAGGTATCTAAAGCGTCCCAACAGGGATGCTGGTCCATGTTGACTACAAGGTGTAGAAAGCGTCCCAACAGGGATGCTGGTCCATGTTGACTACAAGGTGTCTAAAGCGTCCCAACAGGGATGCTGGTCCATGTTGACGACAAGGTATCTAAAGCGTCCCAACAGGGATGCTGGTCCATGTTGACTACAAGGTGTCTAAAGCGTCCCAACAGGGATGCTGGTCCATGTTGACTACAAGGTGTAGAAAGCGTCCCAACAGGGATGCTGGTCCATGTTGACTACAAGGTATCTAAAGCGTCCCAACAGGGATGCTGGTCCATGTTGACTACAAGGTGTCTAAAGCGTCCCAACAGGGATGCTGGTCCATGTTGACGACAAGGTATCTAAAGCGTCCCAACAGGGATGCTGGTCCATGTTGACTACAAGGTGTAGAAAGCGTCCCAACAGGGATGCTGGTCCATGTTGACTACAAGGTATCTAAAGCGTCCCAACAGGGATGCTGGTCCATGTTGACTACAAGGTGTAGAAAGCGTCCCAACAGGGATGCTGGTCCATGTTGACGACAAGGTGTAGAAAGCGTCCCAACAGGGATGCTGGTCCATGTTGACGACAAGGTGTAGAAAGCGTCCCAACAGGGATGCTGGTCCATGTTGACTACAAGGTATCTAAAGCGTCCCAACAGGGATGCTGGTCCATGTTGACGACAAGGTATCTAAAGCGTCCCAACAGGGATGCTGGTCCATGTTGACGACAAGGTATCTAAAGCGTCCCAACAGGGATGCTGGTCCATGTTGACGACAAGGTATCTAAAGCGTCCCAACAGGGATGCTGGTCCATGTTGACGACAAGGTATCTAAAGCGTCCCAACAGGGATGCTGGTCCATGTTGACTACAAGGTATCTAAAGCGTCCCAACAGGGATGCTGGTCCATGTTGACTACAAGGTATATAAAGCGTCCCAACAGGGATGCTGGTCCATGTTGACTACAAGGTGTAGAAAGCGTCCCAACAGGGATGCTGGTCCATGTTGACTACAAGATATCTAAAGCGTCCCAACAGGAATGCTGGTCCATGTTGACTACAAGGTATCTAAAGCGTCCCAACAGGGATGCTGGTCCATGTTGACGACAAGGTGTAGAAAGCGTCCCAACAGGGATGCTGGTCCATGTTGACTCCAATGCTTCCCACAGTCGTGTCAAGTTGGCTGGATGTCCTTTAGGTGGTGGACCATTCTTGATACACACAGGAAAACGGTGGAGCGTGATAAACCCAGCAGCGTTGCAGTCCTTCATACAAACTGGTGCACCTGGCACCTACTACCAAACCCTGTTCTAAGGCACTTCAATATATTTGTCTTGCCCATTCACCCTGTGAATGGTACACACACACAGTCCATGTCTCAAATCCGTCTTTAACCTGTCTCCTCCCCTTCATCTACACTGATTGAAGTGGATTTAACAAAGTGACATCAATAAGGGATCACAGCTTTCACCTGGATTCACCTGGTCAGTCTGTCAGGGAAAGAGAAGGTGTTCTTAATGTTTTTAGTATATTCAGTGTATATACAGTGCACAGTCAATGCACTGAACCCTCATTGCTAGCTCGGTCCCTTAGCCAGCCAGCTAGCCAGCTTGAATTGCAGTTAGACCATTTCTTGACAAGGCACCGATTACAGTTAGCATCAAGCAGTGGTCTGTAAACCTGTATCTGAGTCAGTACCGTTTATACCAACTGATCAGCATGTCCTCTCCCTGTCAGTTAGCATCAAGCAGTGGTCTGTAAACCTGTATCTGAGTCAGTACCGTTTATACCAACTGATCAGCATGTCCTCTCCCTGTCAGTTAGCATCAAGCAGTGGTCTGTAAACCTGTATCTGAGTCAGTACCGTTTATACCAACTGATCAGCATGTCCTCTCTCTGTCAGGCGTCTGGTAACAAAGTGAGCAGGCAGTCGGTGCTGTGCGGCAGTCAGAACATCGTCCTCAACGGCAAAGTAAGTAACAACAAGCCACACCGGTATTACACCATGAGTCTCCCTCCCTCCCTCCCTCCCTCCCTCCCTCCCTCCCTCCCTCCCTCCCTCCCTCGCTCGCTCCCTCCCTCCCTCCCTCCCTCCCTGTGTCTCCCTCCCACCCCCTTCCCTCCCTCCCCCCCTCCCTCCCTCTCTCCCTGTCTCCCTCCCTGTCTCCCTCCCCCTCCCTCCCTCCCTCCCCCTCCCCCTATCTCCCTCCCTCCCTCCCCCCTCCCCCCTGTCTCCTCCAGACTATAGTAATGAACGACTGTATAATCCGTGGAGACCTGGCCAATGTCAGGGTGGGGAGGCACTGTGTTGTGAAGAGCCTGAGTGTCATTCCCTGTCTGTGTCTCCCCCCTCCCCCTGTCTCCTCCAGACTATAGTAATGAACGACTGTATAATCCGTGGAGACCTGGCCAATGTCAGGGTGGGGAGGCACTGTGTTGTGAAGAGCCTGAGTGTCATTCCCTGTCTGTGTCTCCCCCCTGTCTCCTCCAGACTATAGTAATGAACGACTGTATAATCCGTGGAGACCTGGCCAATGTCAGGGTGGGGAGGCACTGTGTTGTGAAGAGCCTGAGTGTCATTCCCTGTCTGTGTCCCCCCCCCCCCCTGTCTCCTCCAGACTATAGTAATGAACGACTGTATAATCCGTGGAGACCTGGCCAATGTCAGGGTGGGGAGGCACTGTGTTGTGAAGAGCCGGAGTGTCATTCGGCCGCCGTTCAAAAAATTCAGCAAAGGGTGAGTTCTGCTCAACCTCTACTAGACCCCGGGGTTTCCTCTTCTAGACCAGGGGTCTCCTCTTCTAGACCAGGGGTTTCCTCTACTAGACCAGGGGTCTCCTCTTTTAGACCAGGGGTCTCCTCTTTTAGACCAGGGGTCTCCTCTTCTAGACCAGGGGACTCCTCTTCTAGACCAGGGGTCTCCTCTTCTAGACCAGGGGACTCCTCTTCTAGACCAGGGGTCTCCTCTTCTAGACCAGGGGTCTCCTCTTCTAGACCAGGGTCTCCTCTTCTAGACCAGGGGTTTCCTCTTCTAGACCAGGGGTTTCCTCTACTAGACCAGGGGTCTCCTCCTCTAGACCAGGGGTTTCCTCTACTAGACCAGGGGTCTCCTCTTCTAGACCAGGGGTTTCCTCTACTAGACCAGGGGTCTCCTCCTCTAGACCAGGGGTTTCCTCTACTAGACCAGGGGTCTCCTCTTCTAGACCAGGGGTTTCCTCTTCTAGACCAGGGGTCTCCTCTTCTAGACCAGGGGTCTCCTCCTCTAGACCAGGGGACTCCTCTTCTAGACCAGGGGTCTCCAACCTCTTCTAGACCAGGGGACTCCTCTTCTAGACCAGGGGTCTCCTCTTCTAGACCTGGGGACTCATCTTCTGGACCAGGGGTCTCCTCTTCTAGACCAGGGGTCTCCTCTTCTAGACCAGGGGTCTCCAACCTCTTCTAGACCAGGGGTCTCCTTTTCTAGACCAGGGGTCTCCTCTTCTAGACCAGGGG
The DNA here is from genome assembly GCF_036934945.1 of Oncorhynchus masou masou. Taxonomy (NCBI): domain Eukaryota; kingdom Metazoa; phylum Chordata; class Actinopteri; order Salmoniformes; family Salmonidae; genus Oncorhynchus; species Oncorhynchus masou. The sequence goes on from NW_027006550.1 coordinate 76,203, forward strand.
TCTCCAACATTTTCTAGACCAGGGGTATCCTCTTCTAGACCAGGGGTCTCCTCTTCTAGACGAGGGGTCTCCAGCCTTTTCTAGACCAGGGGTCTCCAACCTTTTCTAGACCAGGGGTCTCCTCTTCTAGACCAGGGGACTCATCTTCTGGACCAGGGGTCTCCTCTTCTAGACCAGGGGACTCCTCTTCTAGACCAGGGGACTCCTCTTCTAGACCAGGGGACTCCTCTTCTAGACCAGGGGTTTCCTCTTCTAGACCAGGGGACTCCTCTTCTAGACCAGGGGACTCCTCTTCTAGACCAGGGGACTCCTCTTCCAGACCAGGGGTCTCCTCTTCCAGACCAGGGGTCTTCTCTTCCAGACCAGGGGTCTTCTCTTCTAGACCAGGGGACTCCTCTTCTAGAGCAGGGGACTCCTCTTCTAGACCAGGGGACTCCTCTTCTAGACCAGGGGACTACTCTTCCAGACCAGGGGACTCCTCTTCTAGACCAGGGGTCTCCTCTTCTAGACCAGGGGTCTCCTCTTCTAGACCAGGGGTCTCCTCTTCTAGACCAGGGGTCTCCTCTTTTAGACCAGGGGTCTCCTCTTCTAGACCAGGGGACTCCTCTTCTAGACCAGGGGTCTCCTCTTCTAGACCAGGGGACTCCTCTTCTAGACCAGGGGTCTCCTCTTCTAGACCAGGGGTCTCCTCTTCTAGACCAGGAGTCTCCTCTTCTAGACCAGGGTTTCCTCTTCTAGACCAGGGTTTCCTCTACTAGACCAGGGGTCTCCTCCTCTAGACCAGGGGTTTCCTCTACTAGACCAGGGGTCTCCTCTTCTAGACCAGGGGTTTCCTCTACTAGACCAGGGGTCTCCTCCTCTAGACCAGGGGTTTCCTCTACTAGACCAGGGGTCTCCTCTTCTAGACCAGGGGTCTCCTCCTCTAGACCAGGGGACTCCTCTTCTAGACCAGGGGTCTCCAACCTCTTCTAGACCAGGGGACTCCTCTTCTAGACCAGGGGTCTCCTCTTCTAGACCTGGGGACTCATCTTCTGGACCAGGGGTCTCCTCTTCTAGACCAGGGGTCTCCTCTTCTAGACCAGGGGTCTCCAACCTCTTCTAGACCAGGGGACTCCTCTTCTAGACCAGGGGTTTCCTCTACTAGACCAGGGGTCTCCTCTTCTAGACCAGGGGTTTCCTCTACTAGACCAGGGGTCTCCTCCTCTAGACCAGGGGTTTCCTCTACTAGACCAGGGGTCTCCTCTTCAAGACCAGGGGTTTCCTCTTCTAGACCAGGGGTCTCCTCTTCTAGACCAGGGGTCTCCTCCTCTAGACCAGGGGACTCCTCTTCTAGACCAGGGGTCTCCTTCTTCTAGACCTGGGGACTCATCTTCTGGACCAGGGGTCTCCTCTTCTAGACCAGGGGTCTCCAACCTCTTCTAGACCAGGGGTCTCCTTTTCTAGACCAGGGGTCTCCTCTTCTAGACCAGGGGTCTCCAACATTTTCTAGACCAGGGGTATCCTCTTCTAGACCAGGGGTCTCCTCTTCTAGACCAGGGGTCTCCAGCCTTTTCTAGACCAGGGGTCTCCAACCTTTTCTAGACCAGGGGTCTCCTCTTCTAGACCAGGGGACTCATCTTCTGGACCAGGGGTCTCCTCTTCTAGACCAGGGGACTCATCTTCTGGACCAGGGGTCTCCTCCTCTAGACCAGGGGACTCCTCTTCTAGACCAGGGGACTCCTCTTCTAGACCAGGGGTTTCCTCTTCTAGACCAGGGGTCTCCTCTTCTAGACCAGTTGGACTCCTCTTCTAGACCACGGGACTCCTCTTCTAGACCAGAGTTCTTCTCTTCTAGACCAGGGGTCTCCTTTTCTAGACCAGTGGACTCCTCTTCTAGACCAGGGGTCTCCAACCTCTTCTATTCCAGGGGACTCCTCTTCTAGACCAGGGGTTTCCTCTTCTAGACCAGGGGTCTCCTCTTCTAGACCAGGGGTCTCCTCTTCTAGACCAGGGGACTCCTCTTCTAGACCAGGGGACTCCTCTTATAGACCAGGGTTCTCCTCTTCTAGACCAGGGGTCTCCTCTTCTAGACCAGGGTTCTCCAACCTCTTCTAGACCAGGGGTCTCCAACTTTTTTCTAGACCAGGGGTCTCCAACCTCTTCTAGACCAGGGGTCTCCTTTTCTAGACCAGGGGACTCCTCTTCTAGACCAGGGGTCTCCAACTTCTTCTAGACCAGGGGACTCCTCTTCTAGACCAGGGGTCTCCTCTTCTAGACCAGGGGACTCATCTTCTGGACCAGGGGTCTCCTCTTCTAGACCAGGGGACTCCTCTTCTAGACCAGGGTTCTCCTCTTCTAGACCAGGGGTCTCCTCTTCTAGACCAGGGTTCTCCAACCTCTTCTAGACCAGGGGTATCCTCTTCTAGACCAGGGGTCTCCTCTTCTAGACCAGGGGTCTCCAACCTCTTCTAGACCAGGGGTTTCCTCTTCTAGACCAGGGGTCTCCTCTTCTAGACCAGGGGTCTCCAACCTTTTCTAGCGAGCGACATGTTTAATGTTTTTATTTTCTAGCTTTCAAATAGCAACATTATTCTGTTCTCTTCCCTGGGTGAACAAGACATGCCTTTCCTGTCACTATAACTGGTCAAATAATGGTATTTGGTACGATAGGCCCCATAATATTATATTTTTTTGTATTTTCCCCTAATTCTGTTTTCTGTTGTATTTTTTTTGTGATTTAGATTTTTTTTTCCTGTTTTGTTACTCTCAAGAAACAGCAACAAAAATCCCCTGAGTCCATGTCAGTGCTTAAATCACATCAGAACACCAATGTGTCGATCTGGAGATGTTTCTGCTGTTTAGGCCTACTGCTGTAGCACATCATGACAGAGTTAGACAGGACTACTGCTGTAACACATCATGACAGAGTTAGACAGGACTACTGCTGTAGCACACCATGACAGAGTTAGACAGGACTACTGCTGTAGCACATCATGACAGAGTCAGACAGGACTACTGCTGTAGCACATCATGACAGAGTTAGACAGGACTACTGCTGTAGCACATCATGACAGAGTTAGACAGGACTACTGCTGTAGCACATCATGACAGAGTTAGACAGGACTACTGCTGTAGCACATCATGACAGAGTTAGACAGGACTACTGATGTAGCACATCATGACAGAGTTAGACAGGACTACTGCTGTAGCACATCATGACAGAGTTAGACAGGACTACTGCTGTAGCACATCATGACAGAGTTAGACAGGACTACTGCTGTAGCACATCATGACAGAGTTAGACAGGACTACTGCTGTAGCACATCATGACAGAGTTAGACAGGACTACTGCTGTAGCAAATCATGACAGAGTTAGACAGGACTACTGATGTAGCACATCATGACAGAGTTAGACAGGACTACTGCTGTAGCACATCAGGACAGAGTTAGACAGGACTACTGCTGTAGTACATCATGACAGAGTTAGACAGGACACATCATGACAGAGTTAGACAGGACTACTGCTGTAGCACATCATGACAGAGTTAGACAGGACTACTGATGTAGCACATCATGACAGAGTTAGACAGGACTACTGCTGTAGCACATCATGACAGAGTTAGACAGGACTACTGCTGTAGCACATCATGACAGAGTTAGACAGGACTACTGCTGTTGTACATCATGACAGAGTTAGACAGGACTACTGCTGTAGCACATCATGACAGAGTTAGACAGGACTACTGCTGTAGCACATCAGGACAGAGTTAGACAGGACTACTGCTGTAGCACATCATGACAGAGTTAGACAGGACTACTGCTGTAGCACATCATGACAGAGTTAGACAGGACTACTGCTGTAGTACATCATGACAGAGTTAGACAGGACTACTGCTGTAGCACATCATGACAGAGTTAGACAGGACTACTGCTGTAGCACATCATGACAGAGTTAGACAGGACTACTGCTGTTGCACATCATGACAGAGTTAGACAGGACTACTGCTGTAGCACATCATGACAGAGTTAGACAGGACTACTGCTGTAGTACATCATGACAGAGTTAGACAGGACTACTGCTGTAGCACATCATGACAGAGTTAGACAGGACTACTGCTGTAGCACATCAGGACAGAGTTAGACAGGACACATCATGACAGAGTTAGACAGGACTACTGCTGTAGCACATCATGACAGAGTTAGACAGGACTACTGCTGTAGCACATCATGACAGAGTTAGACAGGACTACTGCTGTAGCACATCATGACAGAGTTAGACAGGACTACTGCTGTAGCACATCATGACAGAGTTAGACAGGACTACTGCTGTAGTACATCATGACAGAGTTAGACAGGACTACTGCTGTAGCACATCATGACAGAGTTAGACAGGACTACTGCTGTAGCACATCATGACAGAGTTAGACAGGACTACTGCTGTAGCACATCATGACAGAGTTAGACAGGACTACTGCTGTAGTACATCATGACAGAGTTAGACAGGACTACTGCTGTAGCACATCATGACAGAGTTAGACAGGACTACTGCTGTAGTACATCATGACAGAGTTAGACAGGACTACTGCTGTAGCACATCATGACAGAGTTAGACAGGACTACTGCTGTAGCACATCATGACAGAGTTAGACAGGACTACTGCTGTAGCACATCATGACAGAGTTAGACAGGACTACTGCTGTAGCACATCATGACAGAGTTAGACAGGACTACTGCTGTAGCACATCATGACAGAGTTAGACAGGACTACTGCTGTAGCACATCAGGACAGAGTTAGACAGGACACATCATGACAGAGTTAGACAGGACTACTGCTGTAGCACATCATGACAGAGTTAGACAGGACTACTGCTGTAGCACATCATGACAGAGTTAGACAGGACTACTGCTGTAGCACATCATGACAGAGTTCGAGATGAATGACCTCTGACCCCTTGTCCTCTTGCCCCCCCCTTCCCCAGAGTGGCCTTCTTCCCGCTGCACATCGGAGACCATGTGTTTATAGAGGAAGACTGTGTGGTGAACGCTGCTCAGATCGGATCTTACGTTCACATCGGGAAGAACTGTGTCATCGTGAGTCACACACACACACACACACACACAGTCACACACACAGAGTTACACACAAACACACACTGGCCGAGGGAACATTCAGGTCCTAAATCTGGGTCATGTGATGCTCGGAACCACGACATTTCACTGTCCCTGTCGGGCTAGTTGGGTCCATGTTCTACTAGTCTGGTCTGAACAGTGTTCTACTAGTCTGGTCTGAACAGTACTAGTCTCTGGCTAGTTGGGTCCATGTTCTACTAGTCTGGTCTGAACAGTACTAGTCTTTGTCTAGTTGGGTCCATGTTCTACTAGTCTGGTCTGAACAGTACTAGTCACTGGCTAGTTGGGTCCATGTTCTACTAGTCTGGTCTTAACATTACTAGCCTCTGTCTCGTTGGGGTCCGTGTTCTACTAGTCTGGTCTGAACAGTACTAGCCTCTGGCATGATTGTATTTATTACAGGGTAGTCACATGACGGTAGTTTGTATCATGACATGACGGTGGTGTTCTGTAGAGGTTCTGTTGTGATGTCACAATGGGGGTAGTGTGTTCTGTCAACATATGAAATGGGACTCCTACGCCGACCGGGCCGGGAGTCACTCCTACGCCGACCGGGCCGGGAGTCACTCCTACGCCGACCGGGCCGGGAGTCACTCCTACGCCGACCGGGCCGGGAGTCACTCCTACGCCGACCGGGCCGGGTCACTCCTCCGCCGACCGGGCCGGGAGTCACTCCTACGCCTCCTACGCCGACCGGGCCTGGAGTCACTCCTACGCCGACCGGGCCGGGACACACTCCTACGCCGACCGGGCCGGGAGTCACTCCTACGCCGACCCGGCCGGGAGTCACTCCTACGCCGACCGGGCCTGGAGTCACTCCTACGCCGACCGGGCCGGGACACACTCCTACGCCGACCGGGCCGGGAGTCACTCCTACGTCGACCCGGCCGGGAGTCACTCCTACGTCGACCGGGCCGGGAGTCACTCCTCGCCGACCGGGCCGGGAGTCACTCCTACGCCGACCGGGCCGGGAGTCACTCCTCCGCCGACCGGGCCGGGAGTCACTCCTCGCCGACCGGGCCGGGAGTCACTCCTACGCCCGACCGGGCCGGGAGTCACTCCTACGCCGACCGGGCCGGGAGTCACTCCTACGCCGACCGGGCCTGGAGTCACTCCTACGCCGACCGGGCCGGGACACACTCCTCCGCCGACCGGGCCGGGAGTCACTCCTACGCCGACCCGGCCGGGAGTCACTCCGCCGACCGGGCCTGGAGTCACTCCTACGCCGACCGGGCCGGGACACACTCCTACGCCGACCGGGCCGGGAGTCACTCCTACGTCGACCCGGCCGGGAGTCACTCCTACGTCGACCGGGCCGGGAGTCACTCCTACGCCGACCGGGCCGGGAGTCACTCCTACGCCGACCGGGCCGGGAGTCACTCCTACGCCGACCGGGCCGGGAGTCACTCCTACGCCGACCGGGCCTGGAGTCACGCCTATGCCGACTGGTTGTTCATGTTGTTTCTGTTGCTCCAGGTCGCCACTGTATCTGGTTGTTAATGGTGTGTGTGTGTGTGTGTGTGGTCCAGGGTCGGCGGTGTGTGTTGAAGGATTGCTGTAAGATCCTCGACAACACAGTTCTTCCTCCTGAGACCGTGGTTCCTCCCTTCACTGTGTTCTCAGGATGCCCAGGTCAGAACACTCCTCCTCCTCCTCTACCTCCTCCTCCTCTACCTCCTCCTCTACCTCCTCCTCTACCTCCTCCTCCTCCTCCTCCTCCACCTCCTCCTCCTCCTCCTCCTCCTCCTCCTCCTCCTCCTCCTCTACCTCCTCTACCTCCTCCTCTACCTCCTCCTCCTCCTCTACCTCCTCCTCCTCCTCCTCCTCCTCCTCCTCCTCCTCCTCTACCTCCTAGACAACACAGTTCTTCCTCCTGAGACCGTGGTTCCTCCCTTCACTGTGTTCTCAGGATGCCCAGGTCAGAACACTCCTCCTCCTCTACCTCCTCCTCCTCCTCCTCCTCCTCCTCCTCCTCTACCTCCTCCTCCTCCTCCTCCTCCTCCTCCTCCTCCTCCCCCTCTACCTCCTCGACAACACAGTTCTTCCTCCTGAGACCGTGGTTCCTCCCTTCACTGTGTTCTCAGGATGCCCAGGTCAGAACACTCCTCCTCCTCCTCCTCCTCCTCCTCCTCCTCCTCTACCTCCTCCTCCTCCTCCTCCTCCTCCTCCTCCTCCTCCTCCCCCTCTACCTCCTCGACAACACAGTTCTTCCTCCTGAGACCGTGGTTCCTCCCTTCACTGTGTTCTCAGGATGCCCAGGTCAGAACACTCCTCCTCCTCCTCCTCCTCCTCCTCCTCTACCTCCTCCTCCTCCTCCTCCTCCTCCTCCTCCTCCTCCTCCTCCTCCTCCTCTACCTCCTCCTCCTCCTCCTCCTCCTCCTCCTCCTCTACCTCCTCCTCCTCCTCCTCCTCCTCCTCCTCCTCCTCCTCCCCCTCAACCTCCTCGACAACACAGTTCTTCCTCCTGAGACCGTGGTTCCTCCCTTCACTGTGTTCTCAGGATGCCCAGGTCAGAACACTCCTCCTCCTCCTCCTCCTCCTCCTCCTCCTCTACCTCCTCCTCCTCCTCCTCCTCCTCCTCCTCCTCCTCCTCCTCCTCCTCCTCCTCCTCTACCTCCTCCACCTCCTCCTCCTCCTCCTCCTCCTCCTCCTCCTCCTCCTCTACCTCCTAGACAACACAGTTCTTCCTCCTGAGACCGTGGTTCCTCCCTTCACCGTGTTCTCAGGATGCCCAGGTCAGAACACTCCTCCTCCTCCTCCTCCTCCTCCTCCTCCTCCTCTACCTCCTAGACAACACAGTTCTTCCTCCTGAGACCGTGGTTCCTCCCTTCACTGTGTTCTCAGGATGCCCAGGTCAGAACACTCCTCCTCCTCCTCCTCCTCCTCCTCCTCCTCCTCCTCTACCTCCTAGACAACACAGTTCTTCCTCCTGAGACCGTGGTTCCTCCCTTCACCGTGTTCTCAGGATGCCCAGGTCAGAACACTCCTCCTCCTCCTCCTCCTCCTCCTCCTCCTCCTCTACCTCCTCCTCCTCCTCCTCCTCCTCCTCCTCCTCCTCCTCCTCCCCCTCTACCTCCTCGACAACACAGTTCTTCCTCCTGAGACCGTGGTTCCTCCCTTCACTGTGTTCTCAGGATGCCCAGGTCAGAACACTCCCTCCTCCTCCCTCCTCCTCCTCCTCCTCCTCCTCCTCCTCCTCCTCCTCCTCCTCCTCCTCCTCCTACCTCCTCCTCCTCCTCCTCCTCCTCCTCCTCCTCCTCCTCCTCCTCCTCCTCCTCCTCCTCCTCCTCCTCCTCCTCCTCTACCTCCTCCTCCTCCTCCTCCTCCTCCTCCTCCTCCTCCTCCTCCTCCTCCTCCTCCTCCTCCACCTCCTCCTCCTCTACCTCCTCCTCCTCCTCCTCCTCCTCCTCCTCCTCCTCTACCACCTCCTCCTCTACCTCCTAGACAACACAGTTCTTCCTCCTGAGACCGTGGTTCCTCCCTTCACCGTGTTCTCAGGATGCCCAGGTCAGAACACTCCTCCTCCTCCTCCTCCTCCTCCTCCTCCTCCTCCTCTATCTCTACCTCCTCCTCCTCTACCTCCTCCTCCTCTACCTCCTCCTCCTCCTCCTCCTCCTCCTCCTCCTCCTCCTCTATCTCTACCTCCTCCTCCTCTACCTCCTCCTCCTCTACCTCCTCCTCCTCCTCCTCCTCCTCTATCTCTACCTCCTCCTCCTCCTCCTCCTCCTCCTCCTCCTCCTCCTCCTCTATCTCTACCTCCTCCTCCTCTACATCCTCCTCTACCTCCTCTTCCTCTACATCCTCATCTACCTCCTCTTCCTCTACATCCTCCTCTACCTCCTCTTCCTCTACATCCTCCTCCTCTACCTCCTCTTCCTCTACATCCTCCTCTCCTCTACCCCCTCTACATCCTCCTCTACCTCATCTTCCTCTACATCCTCCTCCTCTACCTCCTCTTCCTCTACATCCTCCTCTCCTCTACCTCCTCCCCCTCTACATCCTCCTCTACCTCCTCCTCTACCCCCTCCTCTACCCCCTCTACATCCCCCTCTACCTCCCTCCTCTACCTCCTCCTCTACCTCCTCCTCTACCTCCTCCTCCTCTACATCCTCCTCCTCTACATCCTCCTCCTCTACCTCATGCTCCTCTACCTCCTCCTCTACATCCTCCTCATCTATCTCTACCTCCTCCTCCTCCTCTACCTCCTCCTCCTCTACATCCTCCTCATCTATCTCTACCTCCTCCTCCTCTACATCCTCCTCTACCTCCTCTACATCCTCCTCCTCCTCCTCTACATCCTCCTCTACCTCCTCTGCCTCTACATCCTCCTCTACCTCCTCTTCCTCTACATCCTCCTCTCCTCTACCCCCCTACATCCTCCTCTACCTCCTCTTCCTCTACATCCTCCTCCTCTACCTCCTCTTCCTCTACATCCTCCTCTCCTCTACCCCCTCTACATCCTCCTCTACCTCCTCTTCCTCTACATCCTCCTCCTCTACCTCCTCTTCCTCTACATCCTCCTCTACCTCCTCCTCCTCTACCTCCTCCTCCTCTACATCCTCCTCTACCTCATCTTCCTCTACATCCTCCTCTCCTCTACCCCCTCTACATCCTCCTGTACATTCTCCACCTCTACATCCTCCTCTACCTCCTCATCCTCTATATCCTCCTCTACCTCCTCCTCCTCCTCAACCTCCTCCTCTATATCCTCCTCCTCTACATCCTCCTCTACATCCTCCTCTACATCCTCTTCTAACTCCTCCTCTACCTCCTCCTCTACCCCTTCGTCTATCTCCTCCTCTACATCCTCCTCTACATCCTCTTCTACCTCCTCCTCTACATCCTCCTCTACCTCCTCCTCCTCTATCTCTACCTCGTCCTCCTCCTCCTCTACATCCTCCTCCTCACCCTCCTCCTCCTCTACCTCCTCTTCCTCTATCTCTACCTCCTCCTCTACATCCTCCTCCTCTACCTCCTCCTCCTCTACATACTCCTCCTCTACCTCCTCCTCCTCCTACCTCCTCATCCTCTACAAACACCTCTACCTCCTCCTCTACCCCCTCTACATCCTCCTCTACCTCCTCCTCTACCTCCTCCTCCTCTACCTCCTCCTCCTCTACCACCTCCTCCTCCTCTATCTCTACCTCCTCCTCCTCTACCACCTCCTCTACATCCTCTACCTCCTCCTCCTCTACATCCCCCTCCTCTACCTCCTCCTCCTACCTCCTCATCCTCTACATCCTCCTCTACCTCCTCCTCTACCTCCTCCTCTACATCATCCTCTACCTCCTCTACCTCCTCCTCCTCTACCTCCTCCTCCTCTATCTCTACCTCGTCCTCCTCCTCCTCTACATCCTCCTCCTCTACCACCTCCTCCTCCTCTACATCCTCCTCTACATCCTCCTCCTCTACATCCTCCTCTACCTCCTCTACATCCTCCTCTACCACCTCCTCCTCCTCTACATCCTCATCTACATCCTCCTCCTCTACATCCTCCTCTACATCCTCCTCTACCTCCTCTTCCTCTACATCCTCCTCTCCTCTACCCCCTCTACATCCTCCTCTACCTCCTCTTCCTCTACATCCTCCTCCTCTACCTCCTCTCCCTCTACATCCTCCTCTCCTCTACCCCCTCTACATCCTCCTGTACATTCTCCTCCTCTACCTCTTCCTCAACCTCCTCCTCTACCTCCTCCTCTCCCTCGTCTACATCCTCCTCCTCTACATCCTCCTCTACCTCCTCCTCTACATCCTCCTCTACCTCCTCCTCTACCTCCTCCTCTACATCCTCCTCTACCTCCTCCTCTACATCCTCCTCTACCTCCTCCTCTACCTCCTCCTCTACCTCCTCCTCCTCTACCTCCTCCTCCTCTACCTCATCCTCTACCTCCTCCTCTACATCCTCCTCTACCTCCTCCTCTACATCCTCCTGTACATTCTCCTCCTCTACATCCTCCTCTACCTCTTCCTCTACCTCCTCCTCTACATCCGCCTCTACCTCCTCTACCTCCTCCTCCTCTACCTCCTCTACCTCCTCCTCCTCTACATCCTCCTCTACCTCCTCCTCTACCTCCTCCTCTACCTCCTCCTCCTCTACATCTTCCTCTACCTCCTCCTCTACATCCTCCTCTACATCCTCCTCTACCTCCTCCTCTACCTCCTCCTCTGCATCCTCCTCTACCTCCTCCTCAACCTCCTCCTCTACCTCCTCCTCCTCTACATCCTCCTCCTCTACCTCCTCCTCTACATACTCCTCCTCTACCTCCCCCTCCTCCTACCTCCTCATCCTCTACATCCGCCTCTACCTCCTCCTCTACCCCCTCTACATCCTCCTCTACCCCCTCCTCTACCCCCTCTACATTCCCCTCTACCTCCTCCTCTACCTCCTCCTCTACCTCCTCCTCCTCTACCTCCTCCTCCTCTACCTCCTCCTCCTCTACATCCTCCTCATCTATCTCTACCTCCTCCTCCTCTACATCCTCCTATACCTCCTCCTCCTCTACATCCTCCTCCTCTACATCCTCCTCTACCTCCTCTGCCTCTACATCCTCCTCTACCTCCTCTTCCTCTACCTCCTCCTCCTCTACATCCTCCTCATCTATCTCTACCTCCTCCTCCTCTACATCCTCCTATACCTCCTCCTCCTCTACATCCTCCTCCTCACCCTCCTCCTCCTCTACATCCTCCTCCTCTACCTCATCTTCCTCTATCTCTACCTCCTCCTCTACCACCTCCTCCTCTACATCCTCCTCCTCTACCTCCTCCTCTACATACTCCTCCTCTACCTCCTCCTCCTCCTACCTCCTCATCCTCTACATCCGCCTCTACCTCCTCCTCTACCCCCTCTACATCCTCCTCTACCCCCTCCTCTACCCCCTCTACATTCCCCTCTACCTCCTCCTCTACCTCCTCTTCCTCTACATCCTCCTCCTCCTCCTCCTCTACATCCTCCTCTACCTCCTCTTCCTCTACATCTTCCTCTACCTCTACATCCTCCTCTACCTCCTCTTCCTCTACATCCTCCTCTCCTCTACCCCCTCTACATCCTCCTACCTCCTCCTCCTCTACCTCCTTCTCAACCTCCTCCTCAACCTCCTCCTCTACCTCCTCCTCTACCTCCTCTACCTCCTCCTCAACCTCCTCCTCTACCTCCTCCTCTACCTCCTCCTCTACATCCTCCTGTACATTCTCCTCCTCTACCTCCTCCTCCTCTACATCCTCCTGTACATTCTCCTCCTCTACCTCCTCCTCTACATCCTCCTCTACCTCCTCTACATCTTCCTCTACCTCCTCCTCTACATCCTTCTCTACCTCCTCCTCCGCTACATCCTCCTGTACATTCTCCTCCTCTACCTCCTCCTCTGCCCCCTCCTCTACCTCCTCCTCTACATCCTCCTCCTCCTCTACCTCCTCCTCTATCTCTACCTCCTCCTCTATCTCTACCTCGTCCTCCTCCTCTACATCCTCCTCCTCACCATCCTCCTCCTCTACCTCCTCCTCCTCCATCTCTACCTCCTCCTCCTCCTCTACCACCTCCTCCTCTACATCCTCCTCTACCCCTTCCTCTACCTCCTCCTCTACATCCTCCTCCTCTACCTCCTCCTCTACATCTTCCTCTACCTCCTCCTCTACCTCCTCTACATCCTCCTCTACATCTTCCTCTACATCCTCCTCTACCCCCTCCTCTACCCCCTCTACATTCCCCTCTACCTCCTCCTCTACCTCCTCCTCCTCTACCTCCTCCTCCTCTACCTCCTCCTCCTCTACATCCTCCTCATCTATCTCTACCTCCTCCTCCTCTACATCCTCCTATACCTCCTCCTCTACATCCTCCTCCTCTACATCCTCCTCTACCTCCTCTGCCTCTACATCCTCCTCTACCTCCTCTTCCTCTACATCCTCCTCTCCTCTACCCCCTCTACATCCTCCTCTACCTCCTCTTCCTCTACATCCTCCTCCTCTACCTCCTCTTCCTCTACATCCTCCTCTCCTCTACCCCCTCTACATCCTCCTGTATATTCTGCTCCTCTACCTCTTCCTCAACCTCCTCCTCTACCTCCTCCTCTACCTCCTCCTCTACATCTTCCTCTACCTCCTCCTCTACATCCTCCTCTACCTCCTCCTCTACATCATCCTATACCTCCTCCTCTACATCCTCCTGTACATTCTCCTCCTCTACATCCTCCTCTACATCCTCCTCTACCTCCTCCTCTACCTCCTCCTCTACATCCTCCTCCTCTACATCCTCCTCTACATCCTCCTCTACCTCCTCCTCTACCTCCTCCTCTACATCCTCCTCCTCTACCTCCTCCTCTACATCCTCCTCCTCTACCTCCTCCTCTACATCCTCCTCCTCTACATCTTCCTCTACCTCCTCCTCTACATCCTCCTCTACCTCCTCCTCTACATCATCCTATACCTCCTCCTCTACATCCTCCTGTACATTCTCCTCCTCTACATCCTCCTCTACATCCTCCTCTACCTCCTCCTCTACCTCCTCCTCTACATCCTCCTCCTCTACATCCTCCTCCTCTACATCCTCCTCTACATCCTCCTCTACCTCCTCCTCAACCTCCTCCTCTACATATTCCTCTACATCCTCCTCTACATCCTCCTCTACCTCCTCTACATCCTCCTCTACATCCTCCTCTACCCCCTCTACATCCTCCTCCTCTACCTCCTCCTCTACCACCTCCTCCTCCTCTACCTCTGCCTCCTCTACCTCCTCCTCTTCTATCTCTACCTCCTCATCCTCCTCCTCCTCTACCTCCTCCTCCTCTATCTCTACCCCCTCCTCTACCTCCTCCTCCTCTACCTCCTCTCTACCTCCTCCTCCTCTACATCCTCCTCCTCTACATCCTCCTCCTCCTCTACCTCCTCCTCCTCTACCTCCTCTTCCTCTACATCCTCCTCTACCTCCTCCTACTCTACATCCTCCTCTACCTCCTCTTCCTCTACATCCTCCTCCTCCTCCTCCTCTACATCCTCCTCTACCTCCTCTTCCTCTACATCTTCCTCTACCTCTACATCCTCCTCTACCTCCTCTTCCTCTACATCCTCCTCTCCTCTATCTCTACCTCCTCCTCTACATCCTCCTCCTCCTCTACCTCCTCTTCCTCTACATCCTCCTCTACCTCCTCCTACTCTACATCCTCCTCTACCTCCTCTTCCTCTACATCCTCCTCCTCTACATCCTCCTCTACCTCCTCCTCCTCTACATCTTCCTCTACCTCTACATCCTCCTCTACCTCCTCTTCCTCTACATCCTCCTCTCCTCTACCCCCTCTACATCCTCCTGTACATTCTCCTCCTACCTCCTCCTCCTCTACCTCCTCCTCTACCTCCTCTACCTCCTCCTCAACCTCCTCCTCTACCTCCTCCTCTACATCCTCCTGTACATTCTCCTCCTCTACATCCTCCTCTACCTCCTCCTCCTCTACATCCTCCTGTACATTCTCCTCCTCTACCTCCTCCTCTACATCCTCCTCTACCTCCTCTACATCTTCCTCTACCTCCTCTACCTCCTCCTCTACATCCTCCTCTACCTCCTCCTCCGCTACATCCTCCTGTACATTCTCCTCCTCTACCTCCTCCTCTGCCCCCTCCTCTACCTCCTCCTCTACATCCTCCTCCTCTACCTCCTCCTCTATCTCTACCTCCTCCTCTATCTCTACCTCGTCCTCCTCCTCTACATCCTCCTCCTCACCATCCTCCTCCTCTACCTCCTCCTCCTCCATCTCTACCTCCTCCTCCTCCTCTACCACCTCCTCCTCTACATCCTCCTCTACCCCTTCCTCTACCTCCTCCTCTACATCCTCCTCCTCTACCTCCTCCTCTACATCTTCATCTACCTCCTCCTCTACCTCCTCTACATCCTCCTCTACATCTTCCTCTACCTTCTCCTCTACATCCTCCTCCTCTACCTCCTCCTCTACCTCCTCCTCTACATCCTCCTCTACCTCCTCCTCTACCTCCTCCTCTACCTCCTCCTCCTCTACATCCTCCTCATCTATCTCTACCTCCTCCTCCTCTACATCCTCCTATACCTCCTCCTCCTCTACATCCTCCTCCTCTACATCCTCCTCTACCTCCTCTGCCTCTACATCCTCCTCTACCTCCTCTTCCTCTACATCCTCCTCTCCTCTACCCCCTCTACATCCTCCTCTACCTCCTCTTCCTCTACATCCTCCTCTCCTCTACCCCCTCTACATCCTCCTGTATATTCTCCTCCTCTACCTCTTCCTCAACCTCCTCCTCTACCTCCTCCTCTACCTCCTCCTCTACCTCCTCCTCTACATCCTCCTCTACCTCCTCCTCTACCTCCTCCTCTACATCCTCCTGTACATTCTCCTCCTCTACATCCTCCTCTACCTCCTCCTCAACCTCCTCCTCTACATATTCCTCTACATCCTCCTCTACATCCTCCTCTACCTCCTCCTCTACATCCTCCTCTACCCCCTCTACATCCTCCTCCTCTACCTCCTCCTCTACCACCTCCTCCTCCTCTACCTCTGCCTCCTCTACCTCCTCCTCTTCTATCTCTACCCCCTCCTCTTCCTCCTCCTCCTCTACCTCCTCTCTACCTCCTCCTCCTCTACATCCTCCTCCTCTATCTCTACCTCCTCCTCTACCTCCTCCTCCTCTACATCCTCCTCCTCCTCTACCTCCTCCTCCTCTACCTCCTCTTCCTCTACATCCTCCTCTACCTCCTCCTACTCTACATCCTCCTCTACCTCCTCTTCCTCTACATCCTCCTCCTCCTCCTCCTCTACATCCTCCTCTACCTCCTCTTCCTCTACATCTTCCTCTACCTCCTCTTCCTCTACATCCTCCTCTCCTCTATCTCTACCTCCTCCTCTACCTCCTCCTCCTCTACATCCTCCTCCTCCTCTACCTCCTCTTCCTCTACATCCTCCTCTACCTCCTCCTACTCTACATCCTCCTCTACCTCCTCTTCCCTCTACATCCTCCTCCTCCTCCTCCTCCTCTACATCCTCCTCTACCTCCTCTTCCTCTACATCTTCCTCTACCTCTACATCCTCCCTCTACCTCCTCTTCCTCTACATCCTCCTCTCCTCTACCCCCTCTACATCCTCCTGTACATTCTCCTCCTACCTCCTCCTCCTCTACCTCCTTCTCAACCTCCTCCTCAACCTCCTCCTCTACATCCTCCTCTACCTCCTCCTCTACCTCCTCTACCTCCTCCTCAACCTCCTCCTCTACATCCTCCTGTACATTCTCCTCCTCTACATCCTCCTCTACCTCCTCCTCCTCTACCTCCTCCTCCCTCTACCTCCTCTACATCTTCCTCTACCTCCTCTACATCTTCCTCTACCTCCTCTACCTCCTCCTCTACATCCTCCTCTACCTCCTCCTCCGCTACATCCTCCTGTACATTCTCCTCCTCTACCTCCTCCTCTGCCCCCTCCTCTACCTCCTCCTCTACCTCCTCCTCTATCTCTACCTCCTCCTCTATCTCTACCTCGTCCTCCTCCTCTACATCCTCCTCCTCACCATCCTCCTCCTCTACCTCCTCCTCCTCCATCTCTACCTCCTCCTCCTCCTCTACCACCTCCTCCTCTACCCCTTCCTCTACCTCCTCCTCTACCTCCTCCTCCTCCTCTACCTCTGCCTCCTCTACCTCCTCCTCTTCTATCTCTACCCCCTCCTCTTCCTCCTCCTCCTCTACCTCCTCTCTACCTCCTCCTCCTCTACATCCTCCTCCTCTATCTCTACCTCCTCCTCTACCTCCTCCTCCTCTACATCCTCCTCCTCCTCTACCTCCTCCTCCTCTACCTCCTCTTCCTCTACATCCTCCTCTACCTCCTCCTACTCTACATCCTCCTCTACCTCCTCTTCCTCTACATCCTCCTCCTCCTCCTCCTCTACATCCTCCTCTACCTCCTCTTCCTCTACATCTTCCTCTACCTCCTCTTCCCTCTACATCCTCCTCTCCTCTATCTCTACCTCCTCCTCTACCTCCTCCTCCCCCTCTACATCCTCCTCCTCCTCTACCTCCTCTTCCTCTACATCCTCCTCTACCTCCTCCTACTCTACATCCTCCTCTACCTCCTCTTCCTCTACATCCTCCTCCTCCCTCCTCCTCTACATCCTCCTCTACCTCCTCTTCCTCTACATCTTCCTCTACCTCTACATCCTCCTCTACCTCCTCTTCCTCTACATCCTCCTCTCCTCTACCCCCTCTACATCCTCCTGTACATTCTCCTCCTACCTCCTCCTCCTCTACCTCCTTCTCAACCTCCTCCTCAACCTCCTCCTCTACATCCTCCTCTACCTCCTCCTCTACCTCCTCTACCTCCTCCTCAACCTCCTCCTCTACATCCTCCTGTACATTCTCCTCCTCTACATCCTCCTCTACCTCCTCCTCCTCTACCTCCTCCTCTACCTCCTCTACATCTTCCTCTACCTCCTCTACATCTTCCTCTACCTCCTCTACCTCCTCCTCTACATCCTCCTCTACCTCCTCCTCCGCTACATCCTCCTGTACATTCTCCTCCTCTACCTCCTCCTCCTCTGCCCCCTCCTCTACCTCCTCCTCTACCTCCTCCTCTATCTCTACCTCCTCCTCTATCTCTACCTCGTCCTCCTCCTCTACATCCTCCTCCTCACCATCCTCCTCCTCTACCTCCTCCTCCTCCATCTCTCTACCTCCTCCTCCTCCTCTACCACCTCCTCCTCCTCTACCCCCTTCCTCTACCTCCTCCTCTACCTCCTCCTCTACATCTTCCTCTACCTCCTCCTCTACCTCCTCTACATCCTCCTCTACATCTTCCTCTACCTCCTCCTCTACCTCCTCCTCTACATCCTCCTCCTCTACCTCCTCCTCTACATCCTCCTCTACCTCCTCCTCTACCTCCTCCTCTACCTCCTCCTCCTCTACATCCTCCTCATCTATCTCTACCTCCTCCTCCTCTACATCCTCCTATACCTCCTCCTCCTCTACATCCTCCTCCTCTACATCCTCCTCTACCTCCTCTGCCTCTACATCCTCCTCTACCTCCTCTTCCTCTACATCCTCCTCTCCTCTACCCCCTCTACATCCTCCTCTACCTCCTCTTCCACTACATCCTCCTCCTCTACCTCCTCTTCCTCTACATCCTCCTCTCCTCTACCCCCTCTACATCCTCCTGTATATTCTCCTCCTCTACCTCTTCCTCAACCTCCTCCTCTACCTCCTCCTCTACCTCCTCCTCTACATCTTCCTCTACCTCCTCCTCTACATCCTCCTCTACCTCCTCCTCTACATCCTCCTCTACCTCCTCCTCTACATCCTCCTGTACATTCTCCTCCTCTACATCCTCCTCTACATCCTCCTCTACCTCCTCCTCAACCTCCTCCTCTACATATTCCTCTACATCCTCCTCTACATCCTCCTCTACCTCCTCCTCTACCTCCTCCTCTACATCCTCCTCTACCCCCTCTACATCCTCCTCCTCTACCTCCTCCTCTACCACCTCCCCTCCTCCTCTCCTCTACCTCTGCCTCCCTCTACCTCCTCCTCCTCTATCTCTACCCCCTCCTCTTCCTCCTCCTCCTCTACCTCCTCTCTCTACCTCCTCCTCCTCTACATCCTCCTCCTCTATCTCTACCTCCTCCTCTACCTCCTCCTCCTCTACATCCTCCTCCTCCTCTACCTCCTCCTCCTCTACCTCCTCTTCCTCTACATCCTCCTCTACCTCCTCCTACTCTACATCCTCCTCCTCTACCTCCTCTTCCTCTACATCCTCCTCCTCCTCCTCCTCTACATCCTCCTCTACCTCCTCTTCCTCTACATCTTCCTCTACCTCTACATCCTCATCTACCTCCTCTTCCTCTACATCCTCCTCTCCTCTATCTCTACCTCCTCCTCTACCTCCTCCTCCTCTACATCCTCCTCCTCTACCTCCTCTTCCTCTACATCCTCCTCTACCTCCTCCTACTCTACATCCTCCTCTACCTCCTCTTCCTCTACATCCTCCTCCTCCTCCTCCTCTACATCCTCCTCTACCTCCTCTTCCTCTACATCTTCCTCTTCCTCTACATCCTCCTCTCCTCTACCCCCTCTACATCCTCCTGTACATTCTCCTCCTACCTCCTCCTCCTCTACCTCCTTCTCAACCTCCTCCTCAACCTCCTCCTCTACCTCCTCCTCAACCTCCTCCTCTACCTCCTCCTCTACCTCCTCCTCTACATCCTCCTGTACATTCTCCTCCTCTACATCCTCCTCTACCTCCTCCTCCTCTACATCCCCCTGTACATTCTCCTCCTCTACCTCCTCCTCTACATCCTCCTCTACCTCCTCTACATCTTCCTCTACCTCCTCTACCTCCTCCTCTACATCCTCCTCTACCTCCTCCTCCGCTACATCCTCCTGTACATTCTCCTCCTCTACCTCCTCCTCTACATCCTCCTCCTCTATCTCTACCTCCTCCTCTATATCTACCTCGTTCTCCTCCTCTACCTCGTCCTCCTCCTCACCATCCTCCTCCTCTACCTCCTCCTCCTCCATCTCTACCTCCTCCTCCTCCTCTACATCCTCCTGTACATTCTCCTCCTCTACCTCCTCCTCTACATCTTCCTCTACCTCCTCCTCTACCTCCTCTACATCCTCCTCTACATCTTCCTCTACCTCCTCCTCTACCTCCTCCTCTACATCCTCCTCCTCTACCTCCTCCTCTACCTCCTCCTCTACATCCTCCTCTACATCCTCCTCTACCTCCTCCTCCTCTACATCTTCCTCTACCTCCTCCTCTACATCCTCCTCCTCTACCTCCTCCTCTACCTCCTCCTCCTCTACATCTTCCTCTACCTACTCCTCTACATCCTCCTCTACCTCCTCTACCTCCTCCTCTACCTCCTCCTCTACATCTTCCTCTACCTCCTCCTCTACCTCCTCTACATCCTCCTCTACATCTTCCTCTACCTCCTCCTCTACCTCCTCCTCTACATCCTCCTCCTCTACCTCCTCCTCTACCTCCTCCTCTACATCCTCCTCTACCTCCTCCTCTACCTCCTCCTCTACCTCCTCCTCCTCTACATCCTCCTCATCTATCTCTACCTCCTCCTCCTCTACATCCTCCTATACCTCCTCCTCCTCTACATCCTCCTCTACATCCTCCTCTACCTCCTCTGCCTCTACATCCTCCTCTACCTCCTCTTCCTCTACATCCTCCTCTCCTCTACCCCCTCTACATCCTCCTCTACCTCCTCTTCCTCTACATCCTCCTCTCCTCTACCCCCTCTACATCCTCCTGTATATTCTCCTCCTCTACCTCTTCCTCAACCTCCTCCTCTACCTCCTCCCTCTACCTCCTCCTCTACATCTTCCTCTACCTCCTCCTCTACATCCTCCTCTACCTCCTCCTCTACATCCTCCTCTACCTCCTCCTGTACATTCTCCTCCTCTACATCCTCCTCTACATCCTCCTCTACCTCCTCCTCAACCTCCTCCTCTACATATTCCTCTACATCCTCCTCTACATCCTCCTCTACCTCCTCCTCTACCTCCTCTACATCCTCCTCTACATCCTCCTCTACCCCCTCTACATCCTCCTCCTCTACCTCCTCCTCTACCACCTCCTCCTCCTCTACCTCTGCCTCCTCCCTCCTCCTCCTCTCTATCTCTACCTCCTCATCCTCCTCCTCCTCCTCCTCTACCTCCTCCCCTCCCTCTATCTCTACCCCCTCCTCTTCCTCCTCCTCCTCTACCTCCTCTCTACCTCCTCCTCCTCTACATCCTCCTCCTCTATCTCTACCTCCTCCTCTACCTCCTCCTCCTCTACATCCTCCTCCTCCTCTACCTCCTCTTCCTCTACATCCTCCTCTACCTCCTCCTACTCTACATCCTCCTCTACCTCCTCTTCCTCTACATCCTCCTCCTCCTCCTCCTCCTCTACATCCTCCTCTACCTCCTCTTCCTCTACATCTTCCTCTACCTCTACATCCTCCTCTACCTCCTCTTCCTCTACATCCTCCTCTCCTCTATCTCTACCTCCTCCTCTACATCCTCCTGTACATTCTCCTCCTCTACATCCTCCTCTACCTCCTCCTCCTCTACATCCTCCTGTACATTCTCCTCCTCTACCTCCTCCTCTACATCTTCCTCTACCTCCTCCTCTACCTCCTCTACATCCTCCTCTACATCTTCCTCTACCTCCTCCTCTACATCCTCCTCCTCTACCTCCTCCTCTACCTCCTCCTCTACATCCTCCTCTACATCCTCCTCTACCTCCTCCTCCTCTACATCTTCCTCTACCTCCTCCTCTACATCCTCCTCCTCTACCTCCTCCTCTACCTCCTCCTCTACATCTTCCTCTACCTACTCCTCTACATCCTCCTCTACCTCCTCCTCTACCTCCTCCTCTACATCTTCCTCTACCTCCTCCTCTACCTCCTCTACATCCTCCTCTACATCTTCCTCTACCTCCTCCTCTACCTCCTCCTCTACATCCTCCTCCTCTACCTCCTCCTCTACCTCCTCCTCTACATCCTCCTCTACCTCCTCCTCTACCTCCTCCTCTACCTCCTCCTCCTCTACATCCTCCTCATCTATCTCTACCTCCTCCTCCTCTACATCCTCCTATACCTCCTCCTCCTCTACATCCTCCTCTACCTCCTCTGCCTCTACATCCTCCTCTACCTCCTCTTCCTCTACATCCTCCTCTCCTCTACCCCCTCTACATCCTCCTCTACCTCCTCTTCCTCTACATCCTCCTCTCCTCTACCCCCTCTACATCCTCCTGTATATTCTCCTCCTCTACCTCTTCCTCAACCTCCTCCTCTACCTCCTCCTCTACCTCCTCCTCTACATCTTCCTCTACCTCCTCCTCTACATCCTCCTCTACCTCCTCCTCTACATCCTCCTCTACCTCCTCCTCTACATCCTCCTGTACATTCTCCTCCTCTACATCCTCCTCTACATCCTCCTCTACCTCCTCCTCAACCTCCTCCTCTACATATTCCTCTACATCCTCCTCTACATCCTCCTCTACCTCCTCTACATCCTCCTCTACATCCTCCTCTACCCCCTCTACATCCTCCTCCTCTACCTCCTCCTCTACCACCTCCTCCTCCTCTACCTCTGCCTCCTCTACCTCCTCCTCTTCTATCTCTACCTCCTCCTCCTCTACCTCCTCCTCCTCTATCTCTACCCCCTCCTCTTCCTCCTCCTCCTCTACCTCCTCTCTACCTCCTCCTCCTCTACATCCTCCTCCTCTATCTCTACCTCCTCCTCTACCTCCTCCTCCTCTACATCCTCCTCCTCCTCTACCTCCTCTTCCTCTACATCCTCCTCTACCTCCTCCTACTCTACATCCTCCTCTACCTCCTCTTCCTCTACATCCTCCTCCTCCTCCTCCTCTACATCCTCCTCTACCTCCTCTTCCTCTACATCTTCCTCTACCTCTACATCCTCCTCTACCTCCTCTTCCTCTACATCCTCCTCTCCTCTATCTCTACCTCCTCCTCTACCTCCTCCTCCTCTACATCCTCCTCCTCCTCTACATCCTCCTCTACCTCCTCCTACTCTACATCCTCCTCTACCTCCTCTTCCTCTACATCCTCCTCTACATCCTCCTCTACCTCCTCTTCCTCTACATCTTCCTCTACCTCTACATCCTCCTCTACCTCCTCTTCCTCTACATCCTCCTCTCCTCTACCCCCTCTACATCCTCCTGTACATCCTCCTCTACCTCCTTCTCAACCTCCTCCTCAACCTCCTCCTCTACATCCTCCTCTACCTCCTCCTCTACCTCCTCTACCTCCTCCTCAACCTCCTCCTCTACCTCCTCCTCTACATCCTCCTGTACATTCTCCTCCTCTACCTCCTCCTCTACATCCTCCTCTACCTCCTCTACATCTTCCTCTACCTCCTCTACCTCCTCCTCTACCTCCTCCTCCGCTACATCCTCCTGTACATTCTCCTCCTCTACCTCCTCCTCTACCTCCTCCTCTACCTCCTCCTCTATCTCTACCTCCTCCTCTATCTCTACCTCGTCCTCCTCCTCTACATCCTCCTCCTCACCATCCTCCTCCTCTACCTCCTCCTCCTCCATCTCTACCTCCTCCTCCTCCTCTACCACCTCCTCCTCTACCCCTTCCTCTACCTCCTCCTCTACCTCCTCCTCTACATCTTCCTCTACCTCCTCCTCTACCTCCTCTACATCCTCCTCTACATCTTCCTCTACCTCCTCCTCTACCTCCTCCTCTACATCCTCCTCCTCTACCTCCTCCTCTACATCCTCCTCTACCTCCTCCTCCTCTACATCCTCCTGTACATTCTCCTCCTCTACCTCCTCTACATCCTCCTCTACCTCCTCTACATCTTCCTCTACCTCCTCTACCTCCTCCTCTACATCCTCCTCCTCTATCTCTACCTCCTCCTCTATCTCTACCTCGTCCTCCTCCTCTACCTCCTCCTCCTCCTCTACATCCTCCTCTACCTCCTCCTCCTCTACATCCTCCTCTACATCCTCCTCTACCTCCTCTACCTCTACATCCTCCTCTACCTCCTCCTCTACCTCCTCCTCCTCTACATCCTCCTGTACATTCTCCTCCTCTACCTCCTCCTCTACATCTTCCTCTACCTCCTCCTCTCCTCCTCTACATCCTCCTCTACATCTTCCTCTACCTCTCCTCCTCTACATCCTCCTCCTCTACCTCCTCCTCTACCTCCTCCTCTACATCCTCCTCTACCTCCTCCTCTACCTCCTCCTCTACCTCCTCCTCCTCTACATCTTCCTCTACCTCCTCCTCTACATCCTCCTCCTCTACCACCTCCTCTACATCTTCCTCTACCTCCTCCTTTACCTCCTCCTCTACCTACTCCTCTACATCCTCCTCTACCTCCTCCTCTACCTCCTCCTCTACATCTTCCTCTACCTCCTCTACCTCCTCCTCTACATCTTCCTCTACCTCCTCCTCTACCTCCTCTACCTCCTCTTCTACCTCCCCCCTCTACTTCCTCCTCTACCTTCCCCCTCTTCTGCCTCTACCTCCCCCTCTACCTCCTCCACCACCTCCTCTCCACCACCTCCTCTACCCCCCCTCCCCCATACTCATAAAAACCTCCCACTCGATGACATCAGTGTTTTGGCATATGTAGACACTGGTATGGTGCTGGAGATGATGAATGAGCCTGAAAACTGATGGATTTGTCTTCAACTCTTTCTAACTGGTGTCTCTTCCCCACTCTACCTCCTCCTCTTCCTCCTCCTCCTCCTCTCTCTCAGGTCTGTTTTCAGGAGAGCTCCCAGAATGTACCCAGGACCTGATGATTGATGTGACCAAGAGTTACTACCAGAAATTCCTCTCTCTCAGCCAGATATAAACCCCTTAACCTACGCTACCCTAACCTACCCTAACCTACACTATCCAGATATAACCCCTACCTTAACCTACCCCACCTTAACCTACCCTACCTTAACCTACCCTACCTTAACCTACCCTACCTTAACCTACCCCACCTTAACCTACCCTACTCTGCTCTACACTATCCAGATATAACCACTACCTTAACCTACCCTACTCTGCTCTACACTATCCGATCCTTGTTCTGCCCAGTTAACTCACTGTTCCCCTGAACAAGGCAGTTTACCCTCTGTTCCTAGACCAGTTTACCCTCTGTTCCTAGACCAGCATTGAAAATAAAAATTTGTTCTTAACTGACTTGCCTGGTTAAATAACGGTCAAATTAATAAATTATACGTAGATTCTTTCATGACCGAGAGTGGAACGAAGTCTGCCGAGTTCCTTTCAACTTCTTCCAGACGTTTATTTATTTATTTTTTATTTTGGGGGTGGGGGGGGGACATTATTAACTACGACTTTGATTTTGAGACCATAAAGGAACTCAACAGTGTTTGGAGTAAACGACGGATTTATACACCTCAGTTATGTTGCTCAAAAATAAATCAAATCAAATCAAATTTATTTGTCACATACATAGTGATGGTGCAGAGCAGCATAGGCAAGATACAGTAGATGGTATCGAGTACAGTATATACATATGAGATGAGTAATGTAGGGTATGTAAACAAAGTGGCATAGTTAAAGTGGCTAGTGATACATGTATTACATAAAGATACAGTAGATGGTATCGAGTACAGTATATACGTATGCATATGAGATGAATAATGTAGGGTAAGTAACATTATATAAGGTAGCATTGTTTAAAGTGGCTAGTGATATATTTACATCATTTCCCATCAATTCCCATTATTAAAGTGGCTGGAGTTGAGTCAGTGTCAGTGTGTTGGCAGCAGCCACTCAATGTTAGTGGTGGCTGTTTATGGCGCTGCTCTCCAGCGCCATCCTGTGGGGACTGCTGAGAATACAGTCAATATTAAAGACATGTTGCTCTCCAGCACCATCCTGTGGGGACTGCTGATAACACAGTCAACATTAAAGACATGTTGCTCTCCAGCGCCATCCTGTGGGGACTGCTGATAACACAGTCAACATTAAAGACATGTTGCTCTCTGGCGCCATCCTGTGGGGACTGCTGATAACACAGTCAACATTAAAGACATGTTGCTCTCTGGCGCCATCCTGTGGGGACTGCTGATAACACAGTCAACATTAAAGACATGTTGCTCTCTGGCGCCATCCTGTGGGGACTGCTGATAACACAGTCAACATTAAAGACATGTTGCTCTCCAGCGCTCTCCAGCGCCATCCTGTGGGGACTGCTGAGAATACAGTCAATATTAAAGACATGTTGCTCTCCGGCGCCATCCTGTGGGGACTGCTGATAACACAGTCAACATTAAATACATGTTGCTCTCTGGCGCCATCCTGTGGGGACTGCTGATAACACAGTCAACATTAAATACATGTTGCTCTCTGGCGCCATCCTGTGGGGACTGCTGATAACACAGTCAACATTCAAGACATGTTGCTCTCTGGCGCCATCATGTGGGGACTGCTGATAACACAGTCAACATTAAAGACAAGTTGCTCTCTGGCGCCATCCTGTGGGGACTGCTGATAACACAGTCAACATTAAAGACATGTTGCTCTCCAGCGCCATCCTGTGGGGACTGCTGAGAATACAGTCAATATTAAAGACATGTTGCTCTCCAGCGCCATCCTGTGGGGAATGCTGAGAATACAGTCAATATTAAAGACATGTTGCTCTCTGGCGCCATCCTGTGGGGACTGCTGAGAATACAGTCAATATTAAAGACATGTTGCTCTCCAGCGCCATCCTGTGGGGACTGCTGATAACACAGTCAACATTAAAGACATGTTGCTCTCCGGCGCCATCCTGTGGGGACTGCTGATAACACAGTCAACATTAAAGACATGTTGCTCTCTGGCGCCATCCTGTGGGGACTGCTGATAACACAGTCAACATTAAAGACATGTTGCTCTCTGGCGCCATCCTGTGGGGACTGCTGATAACACAGTCAACATTCAAGACATGTTGCTCTCCGGCGCCATCCTGTGGGAACTGATGATAACACAGTCAACATTAAAGACATGTTGCTCTCTGGCGCCATCCTGTGGGGACTACTGATAACACAGTCAATAGTTGTTATCCCACAAGGGGCTCTGTGAAGAAACACACCAGACACCTTCGGCTCAGGAATAAATAAAAACAAGTTTTATTTTTCGACGACAGGGAACATCCTTCAGGACAATGTTTGACCGTTATAATAATCAGCAACAAAACAACGTCAAAAGTACAGTTGTATTCCAGCCTCGAAAGCCCCCTCTCAGTTCTGGGAGCATCAGAGGGAAATTATTGCAGACAGTTGTCTATTGACAGCTAGAAAACACACCCTCCTCATCCTCTATTCCTCCATCTCCTCCCGTCTCTCAAGAGTTAAAACGACAAGGTTTCTGATAGATTGATGGTCAGGATCCATCACAACTAAAACGGCCTCAAGCCTGGTTCTAGATCTTCCTGAAGCCTGCTTCTACAACATCCTGAAGCCTGGTTCTAGATCTTCCTGAAGCCTGGTTCTAGATCTTCCTGAAGCCTGATTCTAGATCTTCCTGAAGCCTGGTTCTACAACATCTTGAAGCCTGGTTCTAGATCTTCCTGAAGCCTGGTTCTACAACATCCTGAAGCCTGGTTCTAGATCTTCCTGAAGCCTGATTCTAGATCTTCCTGAAGCCTGGTTCTAGAACATCCTGAAGCCTGGTTCTACAACATCCTGAAGCCTGGTTCTAGAACATCCTGAAGCCTGGTTCTACAACATCCTGAAGCCTGGTTCTAGAACATCCTGAAGCCTGGTTCTACAACATCTTGAAGCCTGGTTCTAGATCTTCCTGAAGCCTGGTTCTAGATCTTCCTGAAGCCTGGTTCTAGATCTTCCTGAAGCCTGGTTCTAGATCTTCCTGAAGCCTGGTTCTACAACATCCTGAAGCCTGGTTCTAGATCTTCCTGAAGCCTGGTTCTACAACATCCTGAAGCCTGGTTCTACAACATCCTGAAGCCTGGTTCTACAACATCCTGAAGCCTGGTTCTAGAACATCCTGAAGCCTGGTTCTAGATCTTCCTGAATCCTGGTTCTACAACATCCTGAAGCCTGGTTCTACAACATCCTGAAGCCTGGTTCTAGATCTTCCTGAAGCCTGGTTCTAGATCTTACTGAAGCCTGGTTCTAGATCTTCCTGAAGCCTGGTTCTAGATCTTCCTGAAGCCTGGTTCTAGATCTTCCTGAAGCCTGGTTCTACAACATCCTGAAGCCTGGTTCTAGATCTTCATCACCACCACCACCATCATCATCACCACCACCATCATCATCATCATCATCACCACCACCATCATCACCACCACCATCATCACCATCACCACCATCATCACCACCATCACCATCATCACCATCACCACCATCACCACCACCACCATCATCATCATCATCATCATCATCCGTTATGTAATAAATCTTCATTAGTGTTTCTTTCATACTGAGATTCAACACACATCAGACTCTCTGGAAATAACTTGTAGGGTAACTAGAGGATCGATCAGGTGGGGAAGCGCTCAACATCTGACTTCTGGGGTTCTGAGATAAACAACACCCACAGCCTGTTTCAATGGTTCCCTGTCTGTGGCAGCTTGGCCGGTATCCAACCAACGGTCTCAGTAGATACACACTAAAACCACACCCAGCACGTCTGGCATTGGACAATAATAAATCATGTTTCAACAGCATTAGAGTCCCGTACCGATCAAACTGAGCCCAGTACATTTAGATAGGCAGTCGACAAACATCGGAAACATCTGGACATTTTCTTTTATCAAAACAATGTAAAAAAAAACAACATCCGGATATCTTTTTTTTTTTAAATATCTTTTTTCTACTTCTCAGCAACATGCAAATAGTCCAAAACAATTCCTCATAAAAAATAAATAAATACGAGGATTCAAATCCATCTGCCAAACTCTTCAGAATTATTATAATCATTTTCTACCTAATTGTATTGACTACAATGATAATAAAGAAAAACACCTGTCTCTAAATCAATTATAAATATGACAGGAGATTCTATAGCTGGAGACAACTCTGACTCTAAAGTTCAGGGGTCAAACTAGTTGACATGGGAGGGGGGGTCAGTCAGACTGACGCCAGGCTTTTACTTCCTAGTAAACGAACGTTGTCTCATCATCCAATCAAAAGTCTCTTCTGTTCCCCGCAGTGAGATCGAACAGGGTAGAATAGGAGAAACAGGAAGCTCCTGTCGAGTGATAAATAACATGTTTACGGATCTATTCTCTTGATATATGATCATAATTTACATGCATACTGCTGGTGACCCAGTAAGGGTGGGCGGGGGTTAGAGATGGAGGGCGGGTTTAGAGACGGAGGGCGGGGTTAGAGATGGAGGGCGGGTTTAGAGACGGAGGGCGGGGTTAGAGACGGAGGGCGGGGTTAGAGACGGAGGGCGGGGTTAGAGATGGAGGGCGGGGTTTAGAGACGGAGGGCGGGGTTAGAGATGGAGGGCAGGTTTAGAGACGGAGGGCGGGGTTAGAGATGGAGGGCGGGGTTTAGAGACGGAGGGCGGGGTTAGAGATGGAGGGCGGGGTTTAGAGACGGAGGGCGGGGTTAGAGATGGAGGGCGGGTTTAGAGACGGAGGGCGGGGTTAGAGATGGAGGGCGGGGTTTAGAGACGGAGGGCGGGGTTAGAGATGGAGGGCGGGGTTTAGATACGGAGGGCGGGGTTAGAGATGGAGGGAGGGTTTAGAGACGGAGGGCGGGTTTAGAGACGGAGGGCGGGGTTAGAGATGGAGGGCGGGGTTTAGAGACGGAGGGCGGGGTTAGAGATGGAGGGCAGGTTTAGAGACGGAGGGCGGGGTTAGAGATGGAGGGCGGGGTTAGAGATGGAGGGCGGGGTTAGAGATGGGGGGCGGGTTTAGAGATGGAGGGCGGGGTTTAGAGATGGAGGGCAGGGTGAGAGATGGAGGGCGCAGTTTAGAGACGGAGGGCGGGGTTTAGAGATGGAGGGCGGGGTTAGAGATGGAGGGAGCGGTTGACTCTGATCTCTAGTCTCCTACTATATAGAGACTAACTGGGATCCACCAGTCTGATATGGTCTATTACTATATAGAGACTGACTGGGATCTACTATATAGAGACTGACTGGGATCCACTATATAGAGACTGACTGGGATCTACCAGGCTGATATGATCTCCTACTATATAGAGACTGACTGGGATCCACCAGTCTGATATGATCTCCTACTATATAGACTGACTGGGATCTACTATATAGAGACTGACTGGGATCCACCAGTCTGATATGGTCTATTACTATATAGAGACTGACTGGGATCTACTATATAGAGACTGACTGGGATCCACTATATAGAGACTGACTGGGATCCACCAGTCTGATATGGTCTCCTACTATATAGACTGACTGGGATCTACTATATAGAGACTGACTGGGATCTACTATATAGAGACTGACTGGGATCTACTATATAGAGACTGGCTGGGATCTACTATATAGAGACTGACTGGGATCCACTATATAGAGACTGACTGGGATCTACCAGGCTGATATGATCTCCTACTATATAGAGACTGACTGGGATCTACTATATAGAGACTGACTGGGTTCTACTATATAGAGACTGACTGGGATCTACTATATAGAGACTGACTGGGATCTACTATATAGAGACTGACTGGGATCCACCAGTCTGATATGATCTCCTACTATATAGAGACTGACTGGGATCTACTATATAGAGACTGACTGGGTTCCACCAGTCTGATATGGTCTCCTACTATATAGAGACTGACTGGGATCTACTATATAGAGACTGACTGGGTTCTACTATATAGAGACTGACTGGGATCTACTATATAGAGACTGACTGGGATCCACCAGTCTGATATGGTCTCCTACTATATAGAGACTGACTGGGATTTACTATATAGAGACTGACTGGGTTCTACTATATAGAGGCTGACTGGGATCCACCAGTCTGATATGGTCTCCTACTATATAGAGACTGACTGGGATCCACCAGTCTGATATGGTCTCCTACTATATAGAGACTGACTGGGATCTACTATATAGAGACTGACTGGGTTCTACTATATAGAGACTGACTGGGATCTACTATATAGAGACTGACTGGGATCTACTATATAGAGACTGACTGGGATCCACCAGTCTGATATGGT
Organism: Oncorhynchus masou masou; assembly: GCF_036934945.1. NCBI lineage: Eukaryota > Metazoa > Chordata > Actinopteri > Salmoniformes > Salmonidae > Oncorhynchus > Oncorhynchus masou. The sequence continues at coordinate 106,958 of NW_027006550.1, forward strand.
CTCCTACTATATAGAGACTGACTGGGATTTACTATATAGAGACTGACTGGGATCTACTATATAGAGACTGACTGGGATCCACCAGTCTGATATGGTCTCCTACTATATAGAGACTGACTGGGATCTACTATATAGAGACTGACTGGGTTCTACTATATAGAGACTGACTGGGATCTACTATATAGAGACTGACTGGGATCTACTATATAGAGACTGACTGGGATCCACCAGTCTGATATGGTCTCCTACTATATAGAGACTGACTGGGATCTACTATATAGAGATTGGCTGGGATCTACTATATAGAGACTGACTCTGATCTACTATGTAGAGACTGACTGGGATCTACTATATAGAGACTGACTGGGATCTACTATATAGAGATTGGCTGGGATCTACCAGGCTGATATGATCTCCTACTATATAGAGACTGACTGGGATTTACTATATAGAGACTGACTGGGATCTACCAGGCTGATATGATCTCCTACTATATAGAGACTGACTGGGATCTACTATATAGAGACTGACTGGGATCCACCAGTCTGATATGGTCTCCTACTATATAGACTGACTGGGATCTACTATATAGAGACTGACTGGGTTCTACTATATAGAGACTGACTGGGATCTACTATATAGAGACTGACTGGGATCCACCAGTCTGATATGGTCTCCTACTATATAGAGACTGACTGGGATCTACTATATAGAGACTGACTGGGATCCACCAGTCTGATATGGTCTCCTACTATATAGAGACTGACTGGGATTTACTATATAGAGACTGACTGGGATCTACTATATAGAGACTGACTGGGATCTACTATATAGAGACTGACTGGGTTCTACTATATAGAGACTGACTGGGATCTACTATATAGAGACTGACTGGGATCCACCAGTCTGATATGGTCTCCTACTATATAGAGACTGACTGGGTTAGGGCTACATGGGTCAGAGATACAGGGATCAGGGGTCAGGGGTTAGGGATACAGGGGTCAGGGGTTAGGGCTACAGGGGTCAGGGGTTAGGGTTAACATTAGTATCGGGTAAGGTGATAGTGAGGTGTGGTTGGTGTTTGGGGTTCCATCTCTACAAGTGGATATGACCTGAGTACAGCGTTAGGCTGCTGGAGAGAGATGCATGATACCGTCACAGCTCTGTGTATAGCAGGTTAGGTATATATAGTGTATGTCAAACAGGTGGACTACAGATACACCGAGATGTGTTGTATCTCCCCATCCCTCAGACAGGTCTGACTGGTAGACTCTGTGGACAGGACCCGTCAGTAAAGGGATAGTTACTGTAGCGAGGAACAACATGAGTCACGTTGTAAACGGACCGTTTGGAACAGAGACATTACTGCACTTTGACTACAGGTGGATTTGTTTGGTTGTCTAGATATCTACACGGACACATCTCAGCCCACCTCTCCTCCTCCTTCTCTCCTCCTCCTCCTCTCTTCCTCCTCCTCCTCCCCTCCTCTCCTCCCCCTCCTCCTTCTTCTTCCCCTCCTCCTCACCCTAGAAATAAATCTAATCTCATCCCCGGCAGAGAGCATCAGACACAGTCAAAGCTTAAACATTTGACTCAAATATAACTTGAAAAAATTAATAATGAAGTAACAGGAATTGACTTGGTTTAAGTTCCGTTAACTCATAAAAAACACGAGTTCAAGATTCCGAACTGATTTCCTTGGTTACTGTTTGAGTAAAGTGAACTTGTTTAGATAACAGAGAACAGTGTTCAGGTGAGGCCTCCTCTTCTACTTTATAAAAACATACATTCACAGGAGGATGACGGAACAAAACAACCATTATAGACAGGAGGACGACGGAACAAAACAAACATTATAGACAGGAGGACGACGGAACAAAACAAACATTATAGACAGGAGGATGACGGAACAAAACAAACATTATAGACAGGAGGATGACGGAACAAAACAAACATTATAGACAGGAGGATGACGGAACAAAACAAACATTATAGACAGGAGGAAGACGGAACAAAACAAACATTATAGACAGGAGGAAGACGGAACAAAACAACCATTATAGACAGGAGGATGACGGAACAAAACAAACATTATAGACAGGAGGATGACGGAACAAAACAACCATTATAGACAGGAGGATGACGGAACAAAACAACCATTATAGACAGGAGGACGACGGAACAAAACAAACATTATAGACAGGAGGACGACGGAACAAAACAAACATTATAGACAGGAGGATGACGGAACAAAACAAACATTATAGACAGGAGGATGACGGAACAAAACAACCATTATAGACAGGAGGATGACGGAACAAAACAAACATTATAGACAGGAGGATGACGGAACAAAACAAACATTATAGACAGGAGGATGACGGAACAAAACAAACATTATAGACAGGAGGATGACGGAACAAAACAAACATTATAGACAGGAGGATGACGGAACAAAACAACCATTATAGACAGGAGGATGACGGAACAAAACAACCATTATAGACAGGAGGATGACGGAACAAAACAAACATTATAGACAGGAGGATGACGGAACAAAACAAACATTATAGACAGGAGGATGACGGAACAAAACAAACATTATAGACAGGAGGATGACGGAACAAAACAAACATTATAGACAGGAGGATGACGGAACAAAACAAACATTATAGACAGGAGGATGACGGAACAAAACAAACATTATAGACAGGAGGATGACGGAACAAAACAAACATTATAGACAGGAGGATGACGGAACAAAACAAACATTATAGACAGGAGGATGACGGAACAAAACAAACATTATAGACAGGAGGATGACGGAACAAAACAAACATTATAGACAGGAGGATGACGGAACAAAACAAACATTATAGACAGGAGGATGACGGAACGAAACAAACATTATAGACAGGAGGATGACGGAACAAAACAACCATATAGACAGGAGGATGACGGAACAAAACAACCATTATAGACAGGAGGATGACGGAACAAAACAAACATTATAGACAGGAGGATGACGGAACAAAACAACCATTATAGACAGGAGGATGACGGAACAAAACAACCATTATAGACAGGAGGATGACGGAACAAAACAAACATTATAGACAGGAGGATGACGGAACAAAACAACCATTATAGACAGGAGGATGACGGAACAAAACAACCATTATAGACAGGAGGATGACGGAACAAAACAACCATTATAGACAGGAGGATGACGGAACAAAACAAACATTATAGACAGGAGGATGACGGAACAAAACAACCATTATAGACAGGAGGATGACGGAACAAAACAAACATTATAGACAGGAGGATGACGGAACAAAACAAACATTCACAGGAGGATGACGGAACAAAACAAACACTATAGACAGGAGGATGACGGAACAAAACAACCATTATAGACAGGAGGATGACGGAACAAAACAAACATTATAGACAGGAGGATGACGGAACAAAACAAACATTATAGACAGGAGGATGACGGAACAAAACAAACATTATAGACAGGAGGATGACGGAACAAAACAACCATTATAGACAGGAGGATGACGGAACAAAACAACCATTATAGACAGGAGGATGACGGAACAAAACAACCATTATAGACAGGAGGATGTCGGAACAAAACAAACATTATAGACAGGAGGATGACGGAACAAAACAACCATTATAGACAGGAGGATGACGGAACAAAACAACCATTATAGACAGGAGGATGACGGAACAAAACAACCATTATAGACAGGAGAATGACGGAACAAAACAAACATTATAGACAGGAGGATGACAGAACAAAACAAACATTATAGACAGGAGGATGACGGAACAAAACAAACATTATAGACAGGAGGATGACGGAACAAAACAAACATTATAGACAGGAGGATGATGGAACAAAACAACCATTATAGACAGGAGGATGACGGAACAAAACAAACATTATAGACAGGAGGATGACGGAACAAAACAAACATTATAGACAGGAGGATGACGGAACAAAACAAACATTATAGACAGGAGGATGACGGAACAAAACAACCATTATAGACAGGAGGATGACGGAACAAAACAAACATTATAGATCTCTAGAAGAAAATGTGGTGCATTAATGCATAGAGTTATTTCATCATCACAGCAATAAAATACTTTCTGTATATACAACGTGAGATAAACAGAACACACACCGCTCTGCTGTCTGTCTGTCTGTCTGTCTGTCTGTCTGTCTGTCTGTCTGTCTGTCTGTCTGTCTGTCTGTCTGTCTGTCTGTCTGTCTGTCTGCAGAGGAAGACATGTCTATCAACATCCATGACAGAGAGCATCTGAACAGACAGATGCATATGGGATCAAATACACACAACACACAACACACGTGTCCAGGACTGCTGTCCTCTTCTGTCTGTCTGTCTGAGAGATCAATGTGATCGTGGACCAGGACAGGAAACAGGAAGTAGAGCTCCTGTAGAGGATTTGAAGGAGCACCGTCAATCTCCCATCTCACTTCCTGTAAGGGTCAGAGGTCAGCCAGGCGCTGGTTCCTGATTGGCTCACGTGAGGGCAGAGTGTCATAAATGTTTGTTCCTGATTGGCTGGCTGGTGTGAGGAGTGTCAGAAATACTTTGGCTACAGATTTATGTGGCTTTAGTCCTGAAACTAAATAACACTGAGTTACAACCTCACTACCTCTCTCTCTCCCCTTCTCTCTCTCTCTCTCTCTCTGTCCCCTCCCTCCCTCTATCTCTCCCCCATCTTTCTCTCTCTCTCTGTCTCCCTCTCTCCGTCTCTCTCTCCCCCTTCTCTCTCTCTCTCTCTGTCTCCCTCTCTCTCTGTCTCCCTCTCTCCGTCTCTATCTCTCTCGCTCTCCCCCAACCCATCTCTGTCCAGATCAGGCCACACCCTCTGGATGGGGTTTAGTCTTTCTGACGAATCCCTCTCCTACTACAGTACCAGGCTCTGTCTCTCATTGGGCAGTTCTCCTGTTCATCGAGCTAAACCCCGCCCTGCTGTTAAAGTGCGAGGGACTTGTGGCTGGTTCATTGCTCGATAGGCCAGCGGACATGCCACTCGTGTATCTGTGCTCTGGTTGGTCAAAGGTGAACTGTGGGAGGGGCTTGTAGTCACTGTAGAGAGAGGAAGGTCTCGTGTCAGAGTTCAGGGACGGAGTGTGTGTGTGTGAATGAGGTAGAGTATGTGTACGGATAAGAGTGTGTGCATGGGGCAGGAGGTGTGTGTGTGTGTGTGTCGGGGTGTGTGTTACCGCGTGAGGGAGAGTCTGTACGAGTGTGTGGTGATGTGTTGGCGCGTGTGTAGGCGTGAGTGTGTGTACCGGTGTGTGTGTCGGCGTCAGCCTGTGTGTGGGAGTGTGTGTGTCGGCGACGTCGTAGGAGGGGGTCCTGCGTCTCAGCAGCGGGTTACAGTCTGCCTGCGGCTCCGAGGGGGCGCGGCCTGCTGGGTCACACGGGGGGTGGATGGAGATGCAGGGTGGGCTCATCCTCTTCTTCCTGTGACCTCTAACCTCTGACCCCTGACCCCTGGGCCTCCTCTCGTCACCGTCCACCTCCCACCCCTCCCCTAGCAGTGGGTCCTCCGGAGGGGACGGGCAGATCTCGATGGAGTGTCGTCGCTGGTCGTCAGGACAACGGGGTTTATCCAGGAAGCACTGGGTGTCTACGCCGAAGCCCTTCCTCGGGTCGTGAGCTTGTAGCCCCGCCCCCAGAAGGCTGAGCGCACTCCCTCGGCTCCTCAGGGAGGGTGGGGAGTCGGGGGAGGCGTAGGGGGAGAGGGAGTGACACCGCCCACTTCCATGTCTGTCCCACCAATGGCGCGCTGAGCTGGTGATGTGCCACACCTCCTCGTCGGCGGGATCCGAGAGGAAGGGCGGAGAGGGGGGGCGGGAGGGGGAGAGGAGGGTTGAGAGGGGCTCCTGTCTGTCTACTGAGGCAACACTCTGAACCTCCACCGAGTCCACCTTCACAGCCACCTGGAACACAGAGAGGACACAATGGGGAATGTTAGGGACACAGCCACCTGGAACACAGAGACGACACAATGGGGAATGTTAGGGTCACAGCCACCTGGAACACAGAGAGGACACAATGGGGAATGTTAGGGTCACAGCCACCTGGAACACAGAGAGGACACAATGGGGAATGTTAGGGACACAGACACCTGGAACACAGAGAGGACACAATGGGGAATGTTAGGGACAGAGACACCTGGAACACAGAGGACACAATGGGGAATGTTAGGGACACAGACACCTGGAACACAGAGAGGACACAATGGGGAATGTTAGGGACACAATGAGACAAATATTTGCGAAAGTTTTGTGGTGGAAGACTAAGCATGGTGTGTGTGTGTGTGTGTACTCACCTGTCTACGCAGCCCCCTGGGCGAGGGCCTTGGCGGGGCGATGTGAGGGGGAACAGGGTGCGAGAGGCCGGGCAGTACAGCCTGGTCTTCGCATGGCTGGGAGTGCACCGATGTCACAGAGCCTGAGGAGAAAACGAACAGGGACGGACGCCGACACTAAAACTTAGACTGGCGTTGGAATATGAACTATTCACCCTGTGGTACAAAACCTGCAGGCTGTTACAGTCAGTCGGTAGCATGTTAGCCCCCTGGATGCTAGTAGCATGTTAGCCCCCTGGATGCTAGAAGCATGTTAGCCCCCTGGATGCTAGTAGCATGTTAGCCCCCTGGATGCTAGAAGCATGTTAGCCCCCTGGATGCTAGTAGCATGTTAGCCCCCTGGATGCTAGTAGCATGTTAGCCCCCTGGATGCTACTATTGTAAAGTGGCTGTTCCACTGGATGTCATAAGGTGAATTCACCAATTTGTAAGTCGCTCTGGATAAGAGCGTCTGCCAAATGACTTAAATGTAAATGTAAATGCTAGAAGCATGTTAGCCCCCTGGATGCTAGTAGCATGTTAGCCCCCTGGATGCTAGTAGCATGTTAGCCCCTGGATGCTAGAAGCATGTTAGCCCCCTGGATGCTAGTAGCATGTTAGCCCCCTGGATGCTAGTAGCATGTTAGCCCCCTGGATGCTAGAAGCATGTTAGCCCCCTGGATGCTAGTAACATGTTAGCCCCTGGATGCTAGTAGCATGTTAGCCCCTGGATGCTAGTAGCATGTTAGCCCCTGGATGCTAGAAGCATGTTAGCCCCTGGATGCTAGTAGCATGTTAGCCCCCTGGATGCTAGTAGCATGTTAGCCCCCTGGATGCTAGAAGCATGTTAGCCCCCTGGATGCTAGTAGCATGTTAGTCCCCTGGATGCTAGTAGCATGTTAGCCCCCTGGATGCTAGTAGCATGTTAGCCCCCTGGACGCTAGTAGCATGTTAGCCCCGTGGACGCTGGAAGCATGTTAGCCCCCTGGATGCTAGTAGCATGTTGTTGCAGACTGTTACAGTCAATCAACAGGACTCATGCTACTAGCATCCAGGGGTTGGAACCGTTTGAGGGGAACAAAACCAGAAAACCAGAAAATAACAATATTTTTTCCAGGAACAAAATAACGGAACAGAACCGTTATTTTGTGGGAACCGGTTAAGAATGTTCCGGGCATTTCCAGTCCCACAAAAAAAAACGCAAAGAAAGCGCCATCGCAAAGCCCTCACTCTCTCCACCTGCCAGCTGGAAATCTTTGACAGTGTGTTTGTAGGCTACCTGCCCCTCCTTCTGCCCCTCCCCCTTCATATGCCCCTCCCCCTTCCTCGACCCCTCCCTCTGTTACAGAAAAAAAACTCTAGGGTTTTTGACTCTTATGCGTAATGTAATGGAACTGAGCGTCAGGATCAATGACTAACTCTGGTCCAACGTTAGTTAAGCCAATTCTCTGAAATTCAAAGGACATTAGAAGTTCCTTCGTAGAAGCCAGTCCTCCGTAGGTATAATTCTATGGGTCTAATGCAGATAATGATTGTCGTAGATTATAGAACACTGTAGTTGGTCTTAGAACCTCACTGTAGATCATAGAACACTCTAGTTAGTCTTAGAACCTCACTGTAGATCATAGAACACTCTAGTTAGTCTTAGAACCTCACTGTAGATTATAGAACACTCTAGTTAGTCTTAGAACCTCACTGTAGATTATAGAACACTATATTTAATCTTAGAACCTCACTGTACATAATAGAACACTCTATTTAGTCTTAGAACCTCACTGTAGATTATAGAACACTCTAGTTAGTCTTAGAACCTCACTGTAGATTCTAGAACACTCTAGTTATTCTTAGAACCTCACTGTAGATCATAGAACACTCTATTTAATCTTAGAACCTCACTGTAGATCATAGAACACTCTAGTTAGTCTTATAACCTCACTGTAGATCATAGAACACTCTAGTTAGTGTGTATGTGTATATATCTCTGTGCTCTTTGTCATCAATCGGAACCACCGTGCAGCCTTCGTCCCCCTAAGTTCAACCGTAGATCATAGTTGGAAGAGCGAAGCTGATGGGTTGTATTTAGGACAATGTTTACCATCTGTTGTCGTTATGATTTTAAAATATAAAATAGCTTATTATTGTAATTTTGTTATTGGATATATTTTGACATGTTATGAAAATTCCATGAAAATCCTGAAAGTTTCCCCAAAATTCCTCTAGTTTACTGGTAAACTTTGAAAGTTACCGGTAATACACCCACCCCTTTGCAACCCTAAATAAGAGTGTGTGTGTGTGTGTACCTGAGGCCTGGTGCAGGGGGCTGCTGTGTTCGTGTAGAGGGTAGGGGGCGCTAGCAGATCGTACAGGAGGAAACATGTAGCTGTCGTTAGGGAGAGAATGCATCCTGGATACGGACATCTTCCTTGGGGACAGAAGCTCCTCCTCCTGGCTGCACTGACCCTCCTCCTCCTGTAGAGGGAGACCAGACCAGCTACGTTAGGATGGGCGTGTGTGTGTGTGTCTGTGTGCGTCTGTGTGTGCGTGTGTGTGTCTGTGTGTGTCTGTGTGTGCGCGTATGTGTGCGTGTGCGTGTGTGCGTGTGTGCGTGTGTGTGTGCGTGTGTGTGTCTGTGTGTGCGTGTGTGTGCGTGCGTGTGCGTGTGTGTTCGTGTGTGTGTTCGTGTGTGTTCGTGTGTGTGTGTGTGTGTGTGTGTGTGTGTGTGTGTGTGTGTGTGTGTGTGTGTGTGTGTTTGTTCGTCCAGTTTGGGGTTGCAAAATTACGGGAACTTTCAACAAATTCTCTGGTTTTCCAGAAATCCTGGTTGAAAGATTCCAGTTCTCTTGCTGAATTCCCTCCTGAATCCGGGATTCCTCCAACCAGGATTTAGGTTTAACCAGGGAATTTATTAAAAGAATCCAGTTCACTAGAGATGGTAAAAGTGCTGCACTAGCAACACAACACTAATACAGCCATCGGTTCAGTCCCTACAGACCACAGACCATCTATACTGCATCAGCACACTGACTGGACTGGAGAGAACACACTGCACACATCCACTGGTCTCTCTCTCTGTCTCTCTCTCTGTCTGTCTGTGTCTCTCTCTCTGTCTCTGTCTCTCTCTCTGTCTCTCTCTCTCTGTCTCTGTCTCTCTGTCTCTCTCTCTGTCTCTCTCTCTCTGTCTCTCTCTCTGTCTCTCTCTCTCTGTCTGTCTGACTGTCTGTGTCTCTCTCTCTGTCTCTGTCTCTCTCTCTGTCTCTGTCTCTCTCTGTCTCTCTCTCTCTCTCTCTCTCTCTCTCTCTCTCTGTGTCTGTCTATCTGTGTCTGTCTCTCTCTCTCTCTCTGTGTCTGTCTCTCTCTCTCTCTCTCTCTCTCTCTGTGTCTGTCTATCTGTGTCTGTCTCTCTCTCTCTCTCTCTGTGTCTGTCTCTCTCTCTCTGTGTGTCTATCTGTGTCTGTCTGTCTCTCTCTCTCTCTCTCAATTCAATTCAATTCAAGGGGCTTTATTGGCATGGGAAACATGTGTTAACATTGCCAAAGCAAGTAAGGTAAACAATAAAAATTAACAGTAGACATCACACATACAGAAGTTTCAAAACAATAAAGACATTGAAAATGTCATATTATATATATATATATACAGTGTTTTTACAAGGTACGAATTTGAAAGGACACAAGATAAAATAAATAAGCATAGATATGGGTTGTATTTACAATGGTGCTTGTTCCTCACTGGTTGCCCTTTTCTCGTGGCAACAGGTCACAAATCTTGCTGCTCTGATGGCACACTGTGGAATTTCACCCAGTAGATATGGGAGTTTTTCAAAATTGGATTTGTTTTCGAATTCTTTGTGGATCTGTGTAATCTGAGGGAAATATGTCTCTCTAATATGGTCATACATTGGGCAGGAGGTTAGGAAGTGCAGCTCAGTTTCCACCTCATTTTGTGGGCAGTGAGCACATAGCCTGTCTTCTCTTGAGAGCCATGTCTGCCTACGGCGGCCTTTCTCAATAGCAAGGCTATGCTCGCTGAGTCTGTACATAGTCAAAGCTTTCCTTAATTTTGGGTCAGTCACAGTGGTCAGGTATTCTGCCGCTGTGTACTCTCTGTGTAGGGCCAAATAGCATTCTAGTTTGCTCTGTTTTTTTGTTAATTCTTTCCAATGTGTCAAGTAATTATCTTTTTGTTTTCTCATGATTTGGTTGGGTCTAATTGTGCTGCTGTCATGGGGCTCTGTAGGGTGTGTTTGTGTTTGTGAACAGAGCCCCAGGACCAGCTTGCTTAGGGGACTCTTCTCCAGGTTCATCTCTCTGTAGGTGATGGCTTTGTTGTGGAAGGTTTGGGAATCGCTTCCTTTTAGGTGGTTATAGAATTTAACAGCTCTTTTCTGGATTTTGATAATTAGTGGGTATCGGCCTAATTCTGCTCTGCATGCACTATTTGGTGTTCTACGTTGTACACGGAGGATATTTTTGCAGAATTCTGCGTGCAGAGTCTCAATTTGGTGTTTGTCCCATTTTGTAAAGTCTTGGTTGGTGAGCGGACCCCAGACCTCACAACCATAAAGGGCAATGGGCTCTATGACTGATTCAAGTATTTTTAGCCAAATCCTAATTGGTATGTTGAAATTTATGTTCCTTTTGATGGCATAGAATGCCCTTCTTGCCTTGTCTCTCAGATCGTTCACAGCTTTGTGGAAGTTACCTGTGGCGCTGATGTTTAGGCCAAGGTATGTATAGTTTTTTGTGTGCTCTAGGGCAACAGTGTCTAGATGGAATTTGTATTTGTGGTCCTGGTGACTGGACCTTTTTTGGAACACCATTATTTTGGTCTTACTGAGATTTACTGTCAGGGCCCAGGTCTGACAGAATCTGTGCATAAGATCTAGGTGCTGCTGTAGGCCCTCCTTGGTTGGTGACAGAAGCACCAGATCATCAGCAAACAGCAGACATTTGACTTCAGATTCTAGTAGGGTGAGGCCGGGTGCTGCAGACTTTTCTAGTGCCCGTGCCAGTTCGTTGATATATATGTTGAAGAGGGTGGGGCTTAAGCTGCATCCCTGTCTAACCCCACGACCCTGTGTGAAGAAATTTGTGTGTTTTTTGCCAATTTTAACCGCACACTTGTTGTTTGTGTACATGGATTTTATGATGTCGTATGTTTTACCCCCAACACCACTTTCCATCAGTTTGTATAGCAGACCCTCATGCCAAATTGAGTCGAAGGCTTTTTTGAAATCAACAAAGCATGAGAAGACTTTGCCTTTGTTTTGGTTTGTTTGGTTGTCAATTAGGGTGTGCAGGGTGAATACATGGTCTGTTGTACGGTAATTTGGTAAAAAGCCAATTTGACATTTGCTCAGTACATTGTTTTCATTGAGGAAGTGCACGAGTCTGCTGTTAATGATAATGCAGAGGATTTTCCCAAGGTTACTGTTGACGCATATTCCACGGTAGTTATTGGGGTCAAATTTGTCTCCATTTTTGTGGATTGGGGTGATCAGTCCTTGGTTCCAAATATTGGGGAAGATGCCAGAGCTAAGGATGATGTTAAAGAGTTTTAGTATAGCCAATTGGAATTTGTTGTCTGTATATTTGATCATTTCATTGAGGATACCATCAACACCACAGGCCTTTTTGGGTTGGAGGGTTTTTATTTTGTCCTGTAACTCATTCAATGTAATTGGAGAATCCAGTGGGTTCTGGTAGTCTTTAATAGTTGATTCTAAGATCTGTATTTGATCATGTATATGTTTTTGCTCTTTATTCTTTGTTATAGAGCCAAAAAGATTGGAGAAGTGGTTTACCCATACATCTCCATTTTGGATAGATAATTCTTCGTGTTGTTGTTTGTTTAGTGTTTTCCAATTTTCCCAGAAGTGGTTAGAGTCTATGGATTCTTCAATTACATTGAGCTGATTTCTGACATGCTGTTCCTTCTTTTTCCGTAGTGTATTTCTGTATTGTTTTAGTGATTCACCATAGTGAAGGCGTAGACTCAGGTTTTCCGGGTCTCTATGTTTTTGGTTGGACAGGTTTCTCAATTTCTTTCTTAGATTTTTGCATTCTTCATCAAACCATTTGTCATTGTTGTTAATTTTCTTCGGTTTTCTATTTGAGATTTTTAGATTTGATAGGGAAGCTGAGAGGTCAAATATACTGTTAAGATTTTCTACTGCCAAGTTTACACCTTCACTATTACAGTGGAACGTTTTACCCAGGAAATTGTCTAAAAGGGATTGAATTTGTTGTTGCCTAATTGTTTTTTGGTAGGTTTCCAAACTGCATTCCTTCCATCTATAGCATTTCTCAATGTTACTCAGTTCCTTTGGCTTTGATGCCTCATGATTGAGTATTGCTCTGTTTAGGTAGACTGTGATTTTGCTGTGGTCTGATAGGGGTGTCAGTGGGCTGACTGTGAACGCTCTGAGAGACTCTGGGTTGAGGTCAGTGATAAAGTAGTCTACAGTACTACTGCCAAGAGATGAGCTATAGGTGTACCTACCATAGGAGTCCCCTCGAAGCCTACCATTGACTATGTACATACCCAGCGTGCGACAGAGCTGCAGGAGTTGTGACCCGTTTTTGTTGGTTATGTTGTCATAGTTGTGCCTAGGGGGCATTACGGGGGAGGGAATGCTGTCACCTCCAGGCAGGTGTTTGTCCCCCTGTGTGCTGAGGGTGTCAGGTTCTTGTCCGGTTCTGGCATTTAGGTCGCCACAGACTAGTACATGTCCCTGGGCCTGGAAGTGATTGATTTCCCCCTCCAGGATGGAGAAGCTGTCTTCATTAAAATATGGGGATTCTAGTGGGGGGATATAGGTAGCACACAGGAGGACATTTTTCTCTGTTAGAATAATTTCCTTTTGAATTTCTAGCCAAATGTAGAATGTTCCTGTTTTGATTAATTTAATGGAGTGAGTTAGGTCTGCTCTATACCAAATTAGCATACCCCCGAGTCCCTTCCTGTTTCACACCTGGTAGTTTGGTGGATGGGACTACCAGCTCTCTGTAACCTAGAGGGCATCCAGTGGGTCTGTCTCCTCTATACCAGGTTTCTTGCAGGATGACAATGTCTGTATTACCGATTTCTTTGGTGAAGTCCGGGTTTCTGCTCTTCAGGCCAAAGGCAGATGACCTCAGGCCTTGGATATTCCAGGATGAAATAGTAAAGGCTTTTTGTTCCATAAAGTGTCCAATGTTGTTGGTTGTGGTTTGGCCTCAGGCCAGTAAGTGTGAGCAGAGTCTGCTGAGCATCTGGTACATGCCATTGGCTTGGGCGAGTGTGAGAGTGGGGGTTGGGACTGTTTGCCCGCTCACTATCTGGGCGTATGTGTGGCTTCCATGTTGAGGCCCTCTTTGCGGGGGTGGGGTGCATGGGGTGGGCAGGAGTGGCATAGGTCTGATCTGAGGGGGCCTAAATGGGGTGTGGGCATGGTTGACGTGGGGGTGTTGATTGGTGGGGGTAGGGGTGTGGATGTGTCTGGGTGTGCGGTGGTCTGGGTGTAATTCCTCTTGGCGTGGGTCCTCTATGTGTAGGTCCGGGGGGGGGGTCCTGCAGGTCTGGGAGGGTGTCTCGCTGGTCTGGGTGGGGTGTCTATTGATCTGTTGCTCCTGTGTGAAGTGTTGGGGATACGTTTGAGAGCGATGTCCTTTAGAGTTCGGGCAAAGATGGGCACTGCTGCCTTGTAGAGGTGGACCTGGTCATAGAGGCTGTTCAAGTCCAGGGTGGAGTGGTGGGCCAGGAAAACGTTTGGTTTTGAGGCACAGTCACGGGAAATACTTACGTTTACCCGCTGTATTGTGGCAGGGTGGAAGTCTTTTCGTGGTAGCAGGGTGGAGATAACCACTTGTGCGTTGGGGAAAGTAGAAGAAGCCTTTTCAATCACTCCCTTCAGTGCTGTGGCCACTCTTTCCTGTTGTGCCCTCAGGTCGTTTGTGCCTGTGTGTATTATTATGTGGCTGGGTGAGCCTAGTTTGGCCTCAGACAGAAGGTCTAGGGCGCTCTGGGTGTTTGGACACCAGAGTTTAGATACACTGTGTTTGGGAAAAAGTTTTTTTTCTTCTATATATTTCCCATTTGAGTCCATAAGTAGTACAATCTGTGTCTTGTGTTTGTCCTCAGTGGGTGTGGGGGGGTTATCAGAAGGGCTATCAGGGTGGCTGACAGGGGGGGTGCTCAGAGGGGGTGAGAGCCGGCGGGCTTGGGGTTCTTCATTTGTCTGTTCTGCTGTGGTGTCGAGACTTTTGTTGGGTGCTGAGGTGGGCTGTTCTGCTTGCTCCTCTGTGGGGGTGGCCACCTCTCTAGTGGGTTGTTCTCTGTCACACGCCGTCCCCCTCACCCTCTCCTCCATCCCCCTCAACCTCTCCTCCACCAGCAGTCTGATACTCTCCTCTAGTGCTCTGTTCTGCTCCTCTTTCTCCTGTTGTATTTGTCTCACCACTGTCCAAAGTGCAGATATGTCTCTGTCCACCTCCAGCTCTCCTGGTCTGGTTAAGGGGCTGTTGTTGTGCTGGGCTGTTGTCTGGGTCTGTGCTGACTGAAGTGTGATCACCTGCTGTTCCAGCTCCACCTGTCTTATCTCCAGCTGGGTGAATTTGTCCTTCATTTCAATGAGGGAGTGATAATCTGTGTTGGGGGGTTGACTCTCCGCTGGGGGTTGCTCGTCTGTGGGGTTACATAGTGAAGAGGTCTGGTCTGACCCGCTCGGTGTGGGGGTATCTTTATCAAGGGAGAGCTTCTCCTGCTGGGCTAATTCTTTGATTAGGTGAAAGTCCAGCTGAAACTGTTTGGGGTTACTTTGTACCATCACTGTTCCGGACTTATAGATATTAATATTACTTGACTCAGAGTCCTCGTTATCAAGTATTCTGAGTTTCCAGCCCTCGTTAACCCCCCCTCTCTTAACAAAGGGGTAGTGTGCTAATATAGCACTGTGCCATGCCAGGGGATGGTTTGTGTGGAAGATAAGGTTGCTGATGTTCCCATTTTTGTAATAGTCAGCAAAAAGTGTCTCTTGATTTTCCATAAGGAGCTTCATTTTGTAATCTTTTCTTGACTTATCATTCTTTACATGCAAAGGGTACTGTATTTTAATTACCTCTGAACAGCGGGAGGGAGCCTCTAAGGCCTCTCCATTTGGTTGGGGTAGACTGTGTGACTCTCCTGCCATTGTTGGGCTAATGGGCTTTGACACCTCTCACTTGACACGTCAGTACTAGTTGAAGCTGTATCAAGCTTGGCAGAATTATGTTAGAATTCAGTCCTTATAAAGTAATGTTTTGTATTTTTCTTCTTGGCTTTTGGCTTTTAAAATATAGTTTCGGACTAAGCATTACTCACTCAGTTCCAGGTTGGATGGGGTTTTCCAGGTTTCTGTTGTTTTCCAGAGAATTTGCTGTATAGAGAATAAATCTTGGTAGTTGTGAACCTTCCAGGTGATTCCGTAATTCCGTCCAAAATCAGGTTGTAGGTTTTAAGTTTTGATTTGAAGTGGGGGTTATGTTGTAGAGGGTAGAATCCAGTATGTGTTACTGACAAAAAATCCAAGTTTATCTAACTCCTAATCTATCTTTTTTAAAGAAAATGCTGAAAAATGCAGGAGCTCATCTGATCTGTGACCTCTCTCTCTCTTCTCTCTCTCTCTCTCTCTCTGCATGCACTATTTGGTGTTCTACGTTGTACACGGAGGATATTTTTGCAGAATTCTGCGTGCAGAGTCTCAATTTGGTGTTTGTCCCATTTTGTAAAGTCTTGGTTGGTGAGCGGACCCCAGACCTCACAACCATAAAGGGCAATGGGCTCTATGACTGATTCAAGTATTTTTAGCCAAATCCTAATTGGTATGTTGAAATTTATGTTCCTTTTGATGGCATAGAATGCCCTTCTTGCCTTGTCTCTCAGATCGTTCACAGCTTTGTGGAAGTTACCTGTGGCGCTGATGTTTAGGCCAAGGTATGTATAGTTTTTTGTGTGCTCTAGGGCAACAGTGTCTAGATGGAATTTGTATTTGTGGTCCTGGTGACTGGACCTTTTTGGAACACCATTATTTTGGTCTTACTGAGATTTACTGTCAGGGCCCAGGTCTGACAGAATCTGTGCATAAGATCTAGGTGCTGCTGTAGGCCCTCCTTGGTTGGTGACAGAAGCACCAGATCATCAGCAAACAGCAGACATTTGACTTCAGATTCTAGTAGGGTGAGGCCGGGTGCTGCAGACTTTTCTAGTGCCCGTGCCAGTTCGTTGATATATATGTTGAAGAGGGTGGGGCTTAAGCTGCATCCCTGTCTAACCCCACGACCCTGTGTGAAGAAATTTGTGTGTTTTTTGCCAATTTTAACCGCACACTTGTTGTTTGTGTACATGGATTTTATGATGTCGTATGTTTTACCCCCAACACCACTTTCCATCAGTTTGTATAGCAGACCCTCATGCCAAATTGAGTCGAAGGCTTTTTTGAAATCAACAAAGCATGAGAAGACTTTGCCTTTGTTTTGGTTTGTTTGGTTGTCAATTAGGGTGTGCAGGGTGAATACATGGTCTGTTGTACGGTAATTTGGTAAAAAGCCAATTTGACATTTGCTCAGTACATTGTTTTCATTGAGGAAGTGCACGAGTCTGCTGTTAATGATAATGCAGAGGATTTTCCCAAGGTTACTGTTGACGCATATTCCACGGTAGTTATTGGGGTCAAATTTGTCTCCATTTTTGTGGATTGGGGTGATCAGTCCTTGGTTCCAAATATTGGGGAAGATGCCAGAGCTAAGGATGATGTTAAAGAGTTTTAGTATAGCCAATTGGAATTTGTTGTCTGTATATTTGATCATTTCATTGAGGATACCATCAACACCACAGGCCTTTTTGGGTTGGAGGGTTTTTATTTTGTCCTGTAACTCATTCAATGTAATTGGAGAATCCAGTGGGTTCTGGTAGTCTTTAATAGTTGATTCTAAGATCTGTATTTGATCATGTATATGTTTTTGCTCTTTATTCTTTGTTATAGAGCCAAAAAGATTGGAGAAGTGGTTTACCCATACATCTCCATTTTGGATAGATAATTCTTCGTGTTGTTGTTTGTTTAGTGTTTTCCAATTTTCCCAGAAGTGGTTAGAGTCTATGGATTCTTCAATTACATTGAGCTGATTTCTGACATGCTGTTCCTTCTTTTTCCGTAGTGTATTTCTGTATTGTTTTAGTGATTCACCATAGTGAAGGCGTAGACTCAGGTTTTCCGGGTCTCTATGTTTTTGGTTGGACAGGTTTCTCAATTTCTTTCTTAGATTTTTGCATTCTTCATCAAACCATTTGTCATTGTTGTTAATTTTCTTCGGTTTTCTATTTGAGATTTTTAGATTTGATAGGGAAGCTGAGAGGTCAAATATACTGTTAAGATTTTCTACTGCCAAGTTTACACCTTCACTATTACAGTGGAACGTTTTACCCAGGAAATTGTCTAAAAGGGATTGAATTTGTTGTTGCCTAATTGTTTTTTGGTAGGTTTCCAAACTGCATTCCTTCCATCTATAGCATTTCTCAATGTTACTCAGTTCCTTTGGCTTTGATGCCTCATGATTGAGTATTGCTCTGTTTAGGTAGACTGTGATTTTGCTGTGGTCTGATAGGGGTGTCAGTGGGCTGACTGTGAACGCTCTGAAGAGACTCTGGGTTGAGGTCAGTGATAAAGTAGTCTACAGTACTACTGCCAAGAGATGAGCTATAGGTGTACCTACCATAGGAGTCCCCTCGAAGCCTACCATTGACTATGTACATACCCAGCGTGCGACAGAGCTGCAGGAGTTGTGACCCGTTTTTGTTGGTTATGTTGTCATAGTTGTGCCTAGGGGGCATTACGGGGGAGGGAATGCTGTCACCTCCAGGCAGGTGTTTGTCCCCCTGTGTGCTGAGGGTGTCAGGTTCTTGTCCGGTTCTGGCATTTAGGTCGCCACAGACTAGTACATGTCCCTGGGCCTGGAAGTGATTGATTTCCCCCTCCAGGATGGAGAAGCTGTCTTCATTAAAATATGGGGATTCTAGTGGGGGGATATAGGTAGCACACAGGAGGACATTTTTCTCTGTTAGAATAATTTCCTTTTGAATTTCTAGCCAAATGTAGAATGTTCCTGTTTTGATTAATTTAATGGAGTGAGTTAGGTCTGCTCTATACCAAATTAGCATACCCCCGAGTCCCTTCCCTGTTTCACACCTGGTAGTTTGGTGGATGGGACTACCAGCTCTCTGTAACCTAGAGGGCATCCAGTGGGTCTGTCTCCTCTATACCAGGTTTCTTGCAGGATGACAATGTCTGTATTACCGATTTCTTTGGTGAAGTCCGGGTTTCTGCTCTTCAGGCCAAAGGCAGATGACCTCAGGCCTTGGATATTCCAGGATGAAATAGTAAAGGCTTTTTGTTCCATAAAGTGTCCAATGTTGTTGGTTGTGGTTTGGCCTCAGGCCAGTAAGTGTGAGCAGAGTCTGCTGAGCATCTGGTACATGCCATTGGCTTGGGCGAGTGTGAGAGTGGGGGTTGGGACTGTTTGCCCGCTCACTATCTGGGCGTATGTGTGGCTTCCATGTTGAGGCCCTCTTTGCGGGGGTGGGGTGCATGGGGTGGGCAGGAGTGGCATAGGTCTGATCTGAGGGGGCCTAAATGGGGTGTGGGCATGGTTGACGTGGGGGTGTTGATTGGTGGGGGTAGGGGTGTGGATGTGTCTGGGTGTGCGGTGGTCTGGGTGTAATTCCTCTTGGCGTGGGTCCTCTATGTGTAGGTCCGGGGGGGGGTCCTGCAGGTCTGGGAGGGTGTCTCGCTGGTCTGGGTGGGGTGTCTATTGATCTGTTGCTCCTGTGTGAAGTGTTGGGGATACGTTTGAGAGCGATGTCCTTTAGAGTTCGGGCAAAGATGGGCACTGCTGCCTTGTAGAGGTGGACCTGGTCATAGAGGCTGTTCAAGTCCAGGGTGGAGTGGTGGGCCAGGAAAACGTTTGGTTTTGAGGCACAGTCACGGGAAATACTTACGTTTACCCGCTGTATTGTGGCAGGGTGGAAGTCTTTTCGTGGTAGCAGGGTGGAGATAACCACTTGTGCGTTGGGGAAAGTAGAAGAAGCCTTTTCAATCACTCCCTTCAGTGCTGTGGCCACTCTTTCCTGTTGTGCCCTC